>NW_026652299.1:17693360-17707003 GCF_009828535.3 Hylobates moloch
TCTTTTTCTTTCTTTCTTTCTTTTTTCTTTCTTTCTTTCTCTTTCTTTTCTTTCTTTCTTTCTTTTCCTCTTTCTTTCTTTCTCTTTCTTTTCTTTCTCTCTTTCCTTTCTTTCTTTCTTTCCTTCCTCCTTCTTCTTCTTTTCTTTCTTTCTTTCTTTCTTTCTTTCTTTCTTTCTTTCTTTCTTTCTTTCTTTCTTTCTTTCTTTCTTTCTTTCTTTCTTTCTTTCTTTCTTCTTTCTTTTTTTCTGAGACACAGTTTTGCTCTGTCACCCAAGCTGGAGTGGAGTGGCACGATCTTGGGTCACTGCAACCTCCTGTGCTATCTTGGATACCCAGGGTTGACTCATTCTCAGACTGACTCATCTGGGAGGCTTCTTGGCTGGCAACTCAGGGTACTTACTCATGTTACCTCTTACAATGCCGTTCTTGAAAAAGCAAATAACCAGTTGCTGGAGACTGGTTTTGCTTTAGAACAGTTAAGAAGGTGGCTGTGGAATGAGCCTGGATTGGGGTTGATCCCTGCAGCTGCCTGTCACTGTGTTAGGTCTATTATTAATACTAAACTGTGACTGCCAGTAGCCATGGAGAGGCCTACCATTCTTGTGTTAGAATGACAATAGGCTTCAAATGATCCAGGACTAGTCGAGCATCTGAACACATAGTAGGCTGTCCAAAAATTACTTGTTGAATATATACATGAATGAAGCAGCCAGTCAGGATGTCCCTACATCATTATCAACTGCGATAATAGTTAATATTTATTGTGTATTTACAATGTGGCTAGAACTTTTGAAAGGGAAAGTCATTCCTAAATTGAAAGTCCTAAAAAGTCATGTAATCCAGTGATCTCACCTAGGAGCCTTAGGGTCGTCCATATTAACTCAGAGGGTTTGGGTGGGAATAGCTAGGAGGAAGATGAAGGCCCCAGAGCTGGGGCTCAAGCCCTGCTTCAATTAAACCAGCAGCACTTTTATCTATCTTCTGTATTGGTAGTGTTAAATATATGTATATTTAACAATATATTTTAGCATGACATATATATTAGATACCTAATTAGATATATGTATCTAATATATATAATTAGAAAGAGGGTTTCATTGCTAAAACAATATATTGAGGCAATCCACATACCTCGATCATTACATATAATTATCATTATATATAATATACATATATTATACATGTATATATGTATAAATATATACATACCTTGATCATTATATATAATTATCATTATATATAATATACTCCCACCCCTTCTTGTGCAATCTTGCCCCACTTCCAAGTCCAACCCAATCTTCACTATGCAAAGTTATATATATATATATATATATATATGTATACATATAAAATTATATATTATCATACATATGATATATATATATCATTAGAAAGAGGGTTTTATTGCTAAAATTTGAACAACATTGCTTCATTCAACACTCTTATTGGGAAAATCAAGTCCTACAGTTAGGATGAGACTCAACAAATGCCACACAGTTAGTGAGTGGCAGAGCAGAGACTAGAAACTAGGTCTCTGGGACAATGCACATTCAACCACACTCCATCACCCTCTCCCATGATAATACCATCAAGGTATCAATATGGTGACCTTCGGTTTACAAATTGGAGTATAATAACGAAACCTTTACTGAGTCCTCACTTCATGCCAGGCATCATGCTAAGTATTTTACAAGTATTAATTTATTTAACTCTCATAAAAATCCAGATAAGTGCTGTTATTGTCATCATTTAACAAATCCAGAAACTGAGTCCCTGAGGAATTAAATAACTTGCTCAAGGAGTCACTAGAATATGTGATGGAGGCAGGACGTGGCTCTGGACAACATGGTTCAGAGCTCATCTTCTGACTTGTGTATTATTGTGTATCCCCAGGCTGAAAGACTTTTATAACCAAGCAAAGATACATCGAGTTGGTGCTTAGCCTTTCCCTCTGCTCAACAATTCTTTTTTTCTAGTCATCTTATTTTCCAACCTTTAAGAAATGGAAGTATTTTGGAAAGTAGTGTGGCAATTTCTCAAACAACTTAAAACAGAAGTACCATTCAACCCAACAATCCCAATATTGGGTATATATCCCTCAAAATATAAATTGTTTTACCTTAAAGACACATGCACCTGTTACGTTCATTGCAGCACTATTCACATCGAAGACATAGAATCAACCTACGTGTCCATCAATGGTGAATTGGATAAAGAAAATGTGGTACATATACATCATGAAATACTACATAGCCATAAAAAAGAACGAGATCACGTCCTTTGCAGCAACATGGATGGAGATGGAGGCCATAATCCTAAGCAAACTAATGCAGGAACAGAGAGTCAAATACGGCATGTTCTCACTGAGAGACGGGAGCTAAATATTGAGAACACACAGACACAAAGAAGGGAACAACAGACAGTGGGGCCTACTTGAGGATGGAGGGTGGGAGTAGGGAGAGGAGCAGGAAACTGTGTGTCGGATGTGCTTATTAGCCCAGTGATGAAATAATCTGTACATCAAACCCCCATGACATGAAATTTACCTATATAAGAAACCTGCACCTTTACCTCTGAACCTAAAATTAAAGTTATAAAAAGAAATGAATGTTATATAACCCCCAATGGATACACTGAAATCTCTGCTGAGAAAATTAGCAATGAGAGAATTATTTTTCTTCATAGATGAGGGGCATGGACTCATAGAGGCTTAGACACAAGTCACCATTTCTTATTCACAAATGCAGATAAAGTGGGAAACTGCATTTGTTTGAGTCCCCAAATTTGGTTTACCTGACAGTGTGAACTAAGTGCATGTGCAGTAAAATGATGGTGTGTGTGTATATATGTGTGTGTGTGTGTGTGTGGTGAGGGGATGAGGAGTGAAGGTGGTAGATGTTGAAAGATAAGGCTAGAGAGATATGCAAGGGATGAATCCTCAGTGGCCTTGAACTCATCAGTTGCCATGCATTGCACAAAGGCCACTGAAGAGCTTTAAGAGAGTGTATGAACAAGTAGCTTTATGTTTATAAATATCACTTTGCGTAGTGAAGACTAGGTAGAACTTGGAGGTGTGGCAAGACTGCACAAGAAAGAGGGGTCAGGGAAACGAGTTAGGAAGCTATTGTAGTTTTCCAAGAGAAAGATGCTGATGATTTGTTCAAGCAATGGCAGAAGTGCTTGAACAATATTTGTAGGCAATCCGCATATCTTGATCAATATGCATTTCAGTGATGAAAAATAATTTCTAGCATCCCTTAAGCTCTTGGGAGTTAGTTGATTGAATATAATATTGGCTGAAGGCTGGTGGTGTGTGGATGCTTGATTAGAGATTTCAAATGAACTATCCCCTGTACTTGGGGGTGGCAGAGGAGGAAAACTGACAAACAGATTTATCACATTGTTGATGCTGAAGAATTTACAATTAAAGTACTCAGTTGACAGCATAACTGAATGATGTGGATGTGGATGGTGGCTGAAAGAAAAGTGAATCGGAAGAGATCCTTATCCTAGAGGATGCTTCAGTCTACTGGAGATGAGATGAAAAAAATGGGCACAGTTGCCTGATCAGATTAGGCAGTGAATGAGGAAAGATGCAAGTGCAGGTGATGAGAGCTACAGATGTCACCATAGTTGGCAGGTGGTAAAATGGGCTGAGTCAGGAGTAGGCTTAACTTTTCATCCATTTAGCAAACATTTATTTAGCAGCTACCATGTGTCAGTAATTGTGGGGATATAATAGTGAACAGAATAGACAAAAAAGTCCCTCCCTATGGGGAATTTACATTCTTGGGCTTGAGCTGGATCTGGAAGGAAGAACAGGCTTGATTAGAAGAGAGAAGACAATATCAGCAGGGGACAGCAAGTACGAAACTTAGACTCAAGGAAACTCAAGGAGATTTAGGGGAAAGGCCAAGGAGAGTTGGTAGTAGGGGGCAACAGGAAATCAAATTTAAGGGAGAGGTTGGGATTGGGCTTGACAACTTGGCAGGGGAGATTGAACTTTATGTGCAAACTTCACAGAGCTCTGAGGATGTGTGCAAACTTCACATTGAAAGGGTGCAGCAAAAACAGCAGAGCAGATGGTGGGGCAGGAAAATCTGTGGCCATCTCAGCAATTAGTTATTTTTCTCTCTCACTCTGCCCTGTCTTTTTCTCCTCCTTCTGAGTTTTAAAGATATCTAAAATATTGCAATTATGTGTAAATGCATGAGTAGAATCAGGTGAAACAGCATACAGATCGGTGGAAATTATTATGCAAATGACTTAGCAATAATGCAGACAGAGTTCTCAGAATGAACACTTAACCATTCTTCCTCTGGCCGTTTAACTATATTGTGAGCTTAAGAATAAACCCAGACAACTGATGTACTTGGGTGGAGTGGGTCCCTGGGCAGGATTATATGGACAGAGTTCCTTCATTGGAAGTCTCTCATGGGGAATTTAATTTTAAATGACTCGTAATAAAGTGGAGAATTAAGATTCAGTGAGAGGGAGGGGAAACGAATAAAGTTTCCAAATTCTTTTCTCTCCCTCTTATTCATACCACATGCTTTATGGAATCTTTTATCATTCTGACACTTGCCATTTATATCCCCAGTGTCCTCTCCTGCCAGATTTCTTTTACTGTTAGTGTTGAAGAGAAATAAAGCTGCTTATGCAATTCTTTAGCTTGCCCTGCAAAATGTAGAACCCCATGATGATTTTTGTAGTAATGAATCCCTTGAATTAATCAGAGCAAAGATGTGCATCATCATTACACATCATCATTACCTTGAACATGGGAAGCTTCCCTGTTCAGCCCAGATGTCCCCAAGCTGCAACAACCTGATGGCAAAAATCATGGTGGAACAATTGTGGAGACTTCAAGCCTGGGCATAATCTCCCCCAGTGATTTCTGGGAGTCTCCAGAGGGGCCTCATCTGCGCTCAGGGACATGTCTGCTCACATCCTGCTTCTGCTGCTGGTGCCTTCTGAGATAATGCCCTCTGCGTGGCATAGCATTCCTTCAAACTTCAGCTGCCTGTGGCCTCAGAGTACAAGGAGGTATGGTGTTTTATGGTGAGTTCTTGCATCTTTTCATCAAGGCCCAAAGCATCTCTGCTTGAATCTGGACTCACAAAATCCTTATGATTTTCAGCCTTGAACTCCTCTTTCTACAGAGTTTAACACTAAGCCATCAGAAATATGCATAACAATGTGTGTTCAGTTTTAGTATTTAAAGACTGGAAATAAACTGATTTTTAATGAAGAGAAGATACTGTATGAATACATGATGTTATGTTCATACTGTGGAATAAAATGCAGGCATTGCAAAGAATGAATTAGATTTATTTCAGATGACTTGGAGGGATTTGGGTTGCAAACTGAAGACGTAGAAATGCTTAGAAATATAATTCCCTTTTATACAACAATATATTTTAATATATTTTAATATATGTGTATGCGTAAGAGATTGTTTCATACTTTTATTTTTTTTTAGAGACAAGGTCTTGCCCTGTTGCCCAGGCTGGAATGCACTGGTTGCAATCACAGCTCACTGCAGCCTCAAACTCTTGGGTTCAGGTGTTCCTCTGGCCTCAGCCCCCTGAGTAGCTGGGACTATAGGCATGTAGCAAAATGCCCAGCTATTTTTTTCATTTTTAGTAGAGATGGGATCTCTCTATGTTGCCCAGGCTGGTCTTGAACTCCTGGCCTCAAGCATCATGTGGTCTTTATATGATTTTGTTGGTATAAAGTAATAGAAGGGAAGGACATAACACAGGTTATTAAAATGGTATCACACACCATTTTGGGTCCTGCCTATAAACCAAAAACAAAATGCTAAGCCAAACCAACTAAATGGACCCCGTTTGGGCCAAGGGAAGCCTGAAAAACTAAATTCCCAGCTATGATGGGAAGGGAGGTTGCACAAGCCCTTGTTACATCCCTTCCCTTTTGGAGCTTAGGCACAACTGACGAGCATTAACATTAAAATATGAGGTCATAGGACTGACAAAACAGACTCTTTATGACAATAGAATCCCAAATTTCAACCTGACTCTGGTATAGCGTCACATGACAGATAGGCTATCTTGAAGAAAGTCAAAATATTTTACCCCAAAATATATTTCTTTGACATATTTTTAAATGGCCCTGCAAAACTGCCTTTCGACCAACTGCCAAACAGAAAATCTTCAAATCCACCTCTCCTGCTCTGCCTCCTTTGGGATGTCCTGCCCTTTCAGGCTGAACCAATATATACCTTACGTGTATTGATTTATGTCTTTGCCTGTAATTTCTGTCTCCCTAAAATGTAGAAAACCAAGCTGTAACCCGATCGCCTCGGGCATGCCTTCTCAGAACCTCTTAAGACTGTTCCTGGGCCATGGTCACTCATATTGGCTCAGAAGAAAACTCTTTAAATATTTAAAATTTTCTTTTTTTGGTGGTGTTGTTGTTAATATGCCTCATATTTATTCAGTTAACTTTAAAAATTGGTTAATTTTAAAAAATTATGGCGACATACACATAATGTGAAATTTACCTTCTGAATCATTTTTCAGTGTCTAGTTCAGTGGCATTAGTACATTCTTGTGCAACCACCACCACTATCTATCTCCAGAACTTTTTCATCTTCTCAAACTGAAAGACAATTACGATAGCTCTACTAAACACCAACTCCTCCTTCTCCTTACTCCCAACCCCTATCAACCACCACTCTATTTTCTGTCTCTATGAATTTGCCTACCCCAGCTGTCTCATATGAGTGGAATCATTCAGTATCGTATTTGTTTTTCTGTGACTGGCTTCTTTCACTTAGCTTCATGTCCTCAAGTTTCATCCATGTTGTACCATGGTCAGAATTTCCTTCCTTTAAAGGCTGAATGATATTCCATTGTATGTCTATATCACATTTTATCTATTCATCCATCAGTGGTACTTGAATTGCTTTCACTTTTTGGATATTGTAAAGAATGCTGCTATGAACATGGGCGTACAAATATCTCTCTCTCTCTTTTTTTTTTGAGACGGAGTCTTGCCCTGTTGCCCAGGCTGGAGTGCAGTGGCGCAATCTCAGCTCACTGCAAGCTCCACCTCCCAGATTCACGCCATTCTTCTGCCTCAGCCTCCCAAGTAGCTGGGACTACAGGCACCCGCCACCACACCCAGCTAATTTTTTGTATTTTTAGAGGAGATGGGGTTTCACCGTGTTAGCCAGGATGGTCTCGATCTCCTGACCTCGTGATTTGCCCATCTTGGCCTCCCAAAGTGCTGGGATTACAGGCGTGAGCCACCGCTCCCGGCCAAATATCTCTTCTTGTCCTTGCTTTCAATTCTTTTGGGTCTATACCCAGAAGTGGAATTGCTGAATAATATCGTAATTCTATTTTTCATTTTTTGAGGAACTGCCATACCATTTTCCGTAGCAGCTGTACCATTTTACATTCCCAACAACAATGCACAAGTGTTCCAATTTCTCCACATCCTTGACGATACTTGCTATTTTCTGTTTTTTTTTTTTTTTTTTTTTTTTAAAAACATAGTAGTTCTACTAGTGGTTGTGAGGTGATATTTTATTGTGATTTGAACTTGCATTTCCCTAATGATTAGTGAGGTTGAGCATCTTTTCATGTGTTTGTTGGCCATTTGTATAGGTTTTTTTGGAGAAATGTCTATTCAATTCCTTTGCCCCTTTTTCATTCATGGGTGTGTGTACATGTGTGCCTATCTCTGTGTTTGTGTGTTTTGTTGGTGGTGAGTTGTAGGACTTCTGTTATGGGTTAAATTGTGTTTCCCCCAAATTCATATGTTGAAGTCCTTACCCCCAGTATCTCAGTATGTGACTACATTTGTAGATAGGACCTTTAAAGAGGTAATTAAATTAAAATGAGGCCGTTAGGGTGGGCACTGGTGTCTTTATAAGAAGAAGATACTAGCACATAGACTGACACAGAAGTAAGACTATGTGAAGATCTAGGGAGAAGGTGGCCATCGATGAGGCAAGGAGAGAGACCTCTAATGAAATCAATCCTGCCAGCACCTTAATCTCAGACTTCTAGCCTCCAGCATTGGGAGAAAACACATTTCTGTTATTTAAGTCACTCTGGTTCTTTATTATGGCAACCTTTGCAAACTAATGCATATTCTTTATATAGTATTCTGGATATTAACCACTTATCAGATATGTGATTTGAAAATACATTTTTTCATTCTGTAGGACGTCTCTTCATCTGTTGATTGTGTCCCTTGATGAACAGAGGTTTTACATTTTGATGTACTCTAATGTTGGTATCGTTTGGCTCTGTGTCCCCACCCAAATTTCATGTTGAATTGTAATCCCCAGTGTTGGAGGTGGGACCTGGTGGGAGGTTATTGGATCGTGGGGGTGGTTTGCAATGGTTTAGCACCATTAGCACCCTAGCACTGTGTCATGATAGAGCTCTCCTAAGATCTGGTTGTTTAAAAGTGTGTGGCACTTCCCCCTTAGCTTGCTCTCTCCTGCTTCACCATGTGAATATGTGCCTGCTTCCCCTTTGCCTTCTCCCAAGATGGTAAGTTTCCTGAGGCCTCCCCAACCATGCTTCCTGTACAGCCTGCAGAACTGTGAGTCAATTAAACCTCTTGTCTTCATAAATTACCCAGTCTCAGGTAGTTCCTTATACCAATGCGAGAATCGACTAATGCAAGTGTTTCTATTTTTTCTGCTGTTGCCTGTGCTTCAGTTTTCCTCTTATGCCAGCCAAGCTTTGCTGCAGCTACCAGCTTCAGGGAGGTAAGTTGACAGTACCACCTCTCAGCTCCACTGCCCACTTTCACTTAGGATTTCTGATGCCACTGTGTGGATGCCTGCTGGGTCCTACAGGCATTCACACATGCATACCAACCTGGGAGCTCAAGGTGGGAAACACCCACGTGGCAAGCATTGAACAACGGGGCTTGGAAACTGGTGGATTAACTCTTGCCTGTTCCTTTCCTCAAGTGGGCAATTTTGAGGTGTGTTCCATAAAACTCCTCAAGTGTCTGTGCTAGGCCAAAAAAGGCTCCCCAAAGGGATCAATGTTAAATCTCTAGAACATACAAATGTTATTACTTTTGGAAAAAGAGTCTTTGCAGATGTGATTAAATTCAGGATTTTGAGATGAGATTATCCTGGATTATCCAGGTGGGTTCTAAATCCAATGACAAGTGTCTTTTTTTAAGGCTATTTTTTTGGAGCAGTTTTAGGTCACAGTAAAATTGAGAGGAAAGTACAGAGATATCCAATATACCCCCTACCCTCACACATGCACAGTTTCCCCCATTATCAACACGCTTCCACCAGAGTGGTACTTTGGAAAAACTGGTGAATCTACATTGACACATCATTCTCACCCCAAGTCCAGAGTTTTCATTAAGGTTCACTCTTGGTGAACCTTACATATTCTGCGAATTTTTACAAATGTATAATGAGAAGTATCCACTACAATAGTATCACACAGTGTGGTTTCACTGTCCTAACAAGTTTCTGTGCTGTGCCTATTCATTCCTCCCTCCCCTGATCTTTTTACTGTGTCCATTGCTTTGCCTTTTCCAGAACATCATATAGTTGGAATCCTATGGTACGTAGCCTTTTCAGATTGGCTTCTTTCACTTAATAACATGCATTTAAGTTTCCCCCATGACCTTTCATGGCTTGATAGCTTATTTCTTTTCAGTGCTGAGTGGTATTCCATTGCCCAGATGTACTGGAGTTTATGTATTCATTCACCTACAGAAGGACATCCTGGATGCTTCTAAGTTTTAGCAATTATGAATAAAGCTGTTGTAAGCATCTGTGTCCAGGTTTTTGTGTGGACATAAGTTTTCAACTTCTCTGGGTTAATACCAAGCAGCATAATCACTGGCTCATATGGTAAAAGTATATTTAGTTTTGGGTGCCAAACTGAATTCCAAAGTGGCTATACCATTTTGTATTTCCACCAGCAATGAATAAGAATTCCTGTTGCTCCATATCCTTGCCAGCATTTGCTATTGTTAGTGTTCTGGATTTTAGCCATTCTAGTAGGTGTGGTGGCTGTCGGTGTGGTCTACACCTACTAGACACCACTACACATCTAGTAGTGGCATCTCATTGTTGTTTTAATTGGCAATTCCCTGATGACACATGATGTGAGATATCTTTGCATATGTCTATTTGCCATCTATATATGTCTTCTTTGGTGAGGTGCCTGTTAAGGTCTTTGACCCATTTTTTAGTCTGGTTGTTTGTTTTCTTATTGCTGAGGTTTCAGAGTTTTTTGTACATTGTGGATAACAGTTATTTATTAGATATGTCTTTTGCAAATATTTCTCCCCATTTATGACCTGTCTTTTCATTCTCTTGATAGTGTCTTTCAAAGAAGAGAAGTTTTTAATTTTAGGAAAGTCTAACGTATCAATTATTTCTAACATGAATTATGACTTTGATATCATATCTAAAATGTCACTGCCAAACCTAAGGTCATCTTGATTTTTTCCTATGCTATCTTTCAGGAGTTTTATAGTTTTTACAAACAGTTATACAGTTAGGTCTGTGATCCATTTTGGGTAAATTTTTGTGAAGAGTCTAAAATCTGTGCCTAGGTTCATAACTTTTTCCATGTAGATGTCCAGTTGCTCCAACACTATTTGTTAAAAATCTCATCTTTTATTTAATTAATTAATTTTATTTTATTTTTGAGGCGGGGTCTCACTCTGTCACCCAGGCTGGAGTGTAGTGGCACAGTCATAGCTCGCTGCAGCCTTGACCTCCCAGGCTCAAGCGATCCTCCCACTTCAGCCTCCCAAGTAGCTGGGACCACAGGTGCACACCACCACACCTGGCTAATTTTTTGTAGAGAGGCGTTTTCCCTATGTTACCCAGCCTAGTCTCAAACTCCTGGGCTTAAGTGATCCTTCTACTCTAGCCTCCCAAAATGTTGGGATTACAGGCATGAGCCACTGTGCCTGGCTTCATCTTTTCTTATCATATTTCCCTTGTTCCTTGGTCAGAGATCAGTTGCCTATTTTTATGTGAGCCTACTTCTGGGCTCTCTATTCTGTTCCATTATCTATTTGTCTATCCTTTCTCCAATGCCAAACTGTCTTGATTACTACAGCTTTATCGTAACTTTTGAAGTATATAGCATCAGTCCTCTAACTTTGTTCTTCTCCTTTAATATTGTTTTGGAAATTCTGGATCTTTTGCTTCTATATATAAACTTTAGATCTGTTGATATTCACAAAATAATTTATTGGTATTTTGATAGGCATTGCATTGAATATATAGATCAAGCTGAGAAAAACTGACATCTTGACTATATTGAGTCTTCTTATCTAAGAGTATGGAACATCTTTCCATCTATTTAGTTCTTTGATTTCTGTGGTTTTCCTCATGAAGGTCTTGTATATGCTTTGTTAGATTTATAACTAAGTATTTCATTTTTTGGACTATTAATGTAAATGCCATTGTGCTTTTAATTTCAAATTTTACTTGTTAATTGCTGGTATGTAGAAAAAAAATGGACTTTTGTATATTAACCTTGTATGTTGCAACCTTGCTATAATTACCCATTAGTTCCAGGAGATGTTTGACAATTCTCAGATTTTCTTTATAGAGAGTCATATCATCCGTGAAAGTTTTATTTCTTCTGTCTCCATCAGTAAACCTCTTATTTCCTTTTCTTGTCTGATTGCATTAGTGAAGACTTCCAGGACAATGCTGAAAGGAGTGGTGAGGGGACACGTGCTTGCCTTGTTCTTGATCTTACTGGGAAACCTTACAGTTTCTCGCCATTAAGTAGGATTTTAGCAGTTGGTTTTTTGTAGATATTCTTTATCAAGTTGAGAAATTTCCTCTATTCCTAGTTTATTGAGTTTTTCTTTAATCATGAAGGGGTGTTGGATTTGTCAAATTCTTTATCTGC
This sequence comes from Hylobates moloch, assembly GCF_009828535.3. Taxonomy (NCBI): domain Eukaryota; kingdom Metazoa; phylum Chordata; class Mammalia; order Primates; family Hylobatidae; genus Hylobates; species Hylobates moloch. Next base: position 17,705,268 of record NW_026652299.1, read on the forward strand.
ATCTATTGATATAACCACGTTTTTTTCTTCTTTTTACATTTATTTTATTTTATTATTATTATACTTTAAGTTTTAGGGTGCATGTGCACAACGTGCAGGTTTGTTACATATGTATACATGTGCCATGTTGGTTTGCTGCACCCATTAACTCATCATTTAGCGTTAGGTATATCTCCTAATGCTATCCTTCCCCCCTCCCCCCACCCCACAACAGTCCCCAGTGGGTGATATTCCCCTTCCTGTGTCCATGTGTTCTCATTGTTCAATTCCCACCTATGAGTGAGAACATGTGGTGTTTGGTTTTTTGTCCTTGCGATAGTTTGCTGAGAATGACGGTTTCCAGCTTCATCCATGTCCCTACAAAGGACATGAACTCATCATTTTTTATGGTTGCATAGTATTCCGTGGTGTATATGTGCCACATTTTCTTAATCCAATCTATCCTTGTTGGACATTTGGGTTGGTTCCAAGTCTTTGCTATTGTGAATAGTGCCACAATAAACATACGTGTGCATGTGTCTTTATAGCAGCATGATTTATAATCCTTTGGGTATATACCCAGTAATGCGATGGCTGGGTCAAATGGTATTTCTAGTTCTAGATCCCTGAGGAATCGCCACACTGACTTCCACAATGGTTGAACTAATTTACAGTCCCATCAACAGTGTGAAAGTTTTCCTATTTCTCCACATCCTCTCCGGCGCCTGTTGTTTCCTGACTTTTTAATGATGGCCATTCTAACTGGTGTGAGATGGTATCTCATTGTGGTTTTGATTTGCATTTCTCTGATGGCCATTGATGATGAGCATTTTTTCATGTGTTTTTTGGCTGCATAAATGTCTTCTTCTGAGAAGTGTCTGTTCATATCCTTCATCCACTTGTTGATGGGGTTGTTTGTTTTTTTCTTGTAAATTTGTTTGAGTGCACTATAGATTCTGGATATTAGCCCTTTGTCAGATGAGAAGGTTACAAAAATTTTCTCCCATTCTGTAGGTTGCCTGTTCACTTTGATGGTAGTTTCTTTTGCTGTGCAGAAGCTCTTTAGTTTAATTAGATCCCATTTGTCAATTTTGGCTTTTTTGCCATTGGTTTTTGTGTTTTAGACATGAATTCCTTGTCCATGCCTATGTCCTGAATGGTATTGCCTAGGTTTTCTTCTAGGGTTTGTATGGTTTTAGGTGTAACATTTAAGTCTTTAATCCATCTTGAATTAATTTTTGTATAAGGTGTAAGGAAGGGATCCAGTTTCAGCTTTCTACATATGGCTAGCCAGTTTTCCCAGCACCATTTATAAAACAGGGAATCCTTTCTCTATTGCTTGTTTTTGTCAGGTTTGTCAAAGATCAGATAGTTGTAGATGTGTGGCATGACTTCTGAGGGCTCTGTTCTGTTCCATTGGTCTATATCTCTGTTTTGGTACCAGTACCATGCTGTTTTGGTTATTGTAGCCTTGTAGTATAGTTTGAAGTCAGGTAGCGTGATGCCTCCAGCTTTGTTCTTTTGGCTTAGGATTGACTTGGCAATGCGGGCTCTTTTTTGTTTCCATATGAACTTTAAAGTAGTTTTTCCCAATTCTGTGAAGAAAGTCATTGGTAGTTGACGGGGATGGCATTGAATCTATAAATTACCTTGGGCAATACAGTCATTTTCACAATATTGATTCTTCCTACGGATGAGCATGGAATGTTCTTCCATTTGTTTGTATCCTCTTTTATTTCATTGAGCAGTGGTTTGTA
>NW_026652299.1:17707403-17830166 GCF_009828535.3 Hylobates moloch
TAATGCTATCCTTCCCCCCTCCCCCCACCCCACAACAGTCCCCAGTGGGTGATATTCCCCTTCCTGTGTCCATGTGTTCTCATTGTTCAATTCCCACCTATGAGTGAGAACATGTGGTGTTTGGTTTTTTGTCCTTGCGATAGTTTGCTGAGAATGACGGTTTCCAGCTTCATCCATGTCCCTACAAAGGACATGAACTCATCATTTTTTATGGTTGCATAGTATTCCGTGGTGTATATGTGCCACATTTTCTTAATCCAATCTATCCTTGTTGGACATTTGGGTTGGTTCCAAGTCTTTGCTATTGTGAATAGTGCCACAATAAACATACGTGTGCATGTGTCTTTATAGCAGCATGATTTATAATCCTTTGGGTATATACCCAGTAATGCGATGGCTGGGTCAAATGGTATTTCTAGTTCGAGATCCCTGAGGAATCGCCACACTGACTTCCACAATGGTTGAACTAATTTACAGTCCCATCAACAGTGTGAAAGTTTTCCTATTTCTCCACATCCTCTCCGGCGCCTGTTGTTTCCTGACTTTTTAATGATGGCCATTCTAACTGGTGTGAGATGGTATCTCATTGTGGTTTTGATTTGCATTTCTCTGATGGCCATTGATGATGAGCATTTTTTCATGTGTTTTTTGGCTGCATAAATGTCTTCTTCTGAGAAGTGTCTGTTCATATCCTTCATCCACTTGTTGATGGGGTTGTTTGTTTTTTTCTTGTAAATTTGTTTGAGTGCACTATAGATTCTGGATATTAGCCCTTTGTCAGATGAGAAGGTTACAAAAATTTTCTCCCATTCTGTAGGTTGCCTGTTCACTTTGATGGTAGTTTCTTTTGCTGTGCAGAAGCTCTTTAGTTTAATTAGATCCCATTTGTCAATTTTGGCTTTTTTGCCATTGGTTTTTGTGTTTTAGACATGAAGTCCTTGTCCATGCCTATGTCCTGAATGGTATTGCCTAGGTTTTCTTCTAGGGTTTGTATGGTTTTAGGTGTAACATTTAAGTCTTTAATCCATCTTGAATTAATTTTTGTATAAGGTGTAAGGAAGGGATCCAGTTTCAGCTTTCTACATATGGCTAGCCAGTTTTCCCAGCACCATTTATAAAACAGGGAATCCTTTCTCTATTGCTTGTTTTTGTCAGGTTTGTCAAAGATCAGATAGTTGTAGATGTGTGGCATGACTTCTGAGGGCTCTGTTCTGTTCCATTGGTCTATATCTCTGTTTTGGTACCAGTACCATGCTGTTTTGGTTATTGTAGCCTTGTAGTATAGTTTGAAGTCAGGTAGCGTGATGCCTCCAGCTTTGTTCTTTTGGCTTAGGATTGACTTGGCAATGCGGGCTCTTTTTTGTTTCCATATGAACTTTAAAGTAGTTTTTCCCAATTCTGTGAAGAAAGTCATTGGTAGTTGACGGGGATGGCATTGAATCTATAAATTACCTTGGGCAATACAGTCATTTTCACAATATTGATTCTTCCTACGGATGAGCATGGAATGTTCTTCCATTTGTTTGTATCCTCTTTTATTTCATTGAGCAGTGGTTTGTAGTTCTCCTTGAAGAGGTCCTTCACATCTCTTGTAAGTTGGATTCCTAGGTATTTTATTCTCTTTGAAGCAATTGTGAATGGGAGTTCACTCATGATTTGGCTCTCTGTTTGTCTGTTATTGGTGTACAAGAATGCTTGTAATTTTTGCACATTGATTTTGTATCCTGAGACTTTGCTGAAGTTGCTTATCAGCTTAAGGAGATTTTGGGCTGAGATGATGGGGTTTTCTAGATATACAATCATGTCATCTGCAAACAGGGACAATTTGACTTCCTCTTTTCCTAATTGAATGCCCTTTATTTCCTTCTCCTGCCTGATTGCCCTGGTCAGAACTTCCAACACTATGTTGAATAGGAGTGGTGAGAGAGGGCATCCCTGTCTTGTGCCAGTTTTCAAAGGGAATGCTTCCAGTTTTTGCCCATTCAGTATGATATTGGCTGTGGGTTTGTCATAGATAGCTCTTATTATTTTGAGATACATCCCATCAATACCTAATTTTTTGAGAGTTTTTAGCATGAAGGGTTGTTGAGTTTTGTCAAAGGCCTTTTCTGCATCTATTGAGATAATCATGTGGTTTTTGTTTTTGGTTCTGTTTATATGCTGGATTACGTTTATTGATTTTTGTATGTTGAACCAGCCTTGCATCCCAGGGATGAAGCCCACTTAATCATGGTGGATAAGCTTTTTGATGTGCTGCTGGATTTGGTTTGCCAGTATTTTATTGAGGATTTTTGCATCAGTGTTCATCAAGGATATTGGTCTGAAATTCTCTTTTTTGGTTGTGTCTCTGCCAGGCTTTGGTATCAGGATGATGCTGGCCTCATAAAATGAGTTAGGGAGGATTCCTTCTTTTTCTATTGATTGCAATAGTTTCAGAAGGAATGGTACCAGCTCCTCCTTGTACCTCTGGTAGAATTTGGCTGTGAATCCATCTGGTCCTGGACTTTTTGTGGTTGGTAAGCTATTAATTATTGCCTCAATTTCAGAGCCTGTTATTGGTCTATTCAGAGATTCAACTTCTTCCTGGTTTAGTCTTGGGACGGTGCATGTGTCGAGGAATTTATCCATTTCTTCTAGATTTTCTAGTTTATTTGCGTAGAGGTGTTTATAGTATTCTCCAATGGTAGTTTGTATTTCTGTGAGATTGGTGGTGATATCCCCTTTGCCATTTTTTAATGCTTCTATTTGATTCTTCTCTTTCCTTCTTTGTTAGTCTTGCTAGTGGTCTATCAGTTTTGTTGATCTTTTCAAAAAACCGGCTCCTGGATTCATTGATTTTTTGAAGGGTTTTATGTGTCTATTTCCTTCAGTTCTGCTCTGATCTTAGTTATTTCTTGCCTTCTGTTAGCTTTTGAATATGTTTGCTCTTGCTTCTCTAGTTCTTTTAATTGTGATGTTAGGGTGTCAATTTTAGATCTTTCCTGCTTTCTCTTATGGACATTTAGTGCTATAAATTTCCCTCTGCACACTGCTTTGTATGTGTCCTAGAGATCCTGGTATGTTGTGTCTTTGTTCTCGTTGGTTTCAAAGAACATCTTTATTTCTGCCTTCATTTCGTTATGTATCCAGTAGTCATTCAGGAGCAGGTTGTTCAGTTTCCATGTAGTTGAGTGATTTTGAGTGAGTTTCTTAATCCTGAGTTCTAGTTTGATTGCACTGTGGTCTGAGTGACAGTTTGTTATAAATTCTGTTCTTTTCCATTTGCTGAGGAGTGCTTTACTTCCAACTATGTGGTCAATTTTGGAATAGGTGTGGTGTGGTGCTGAAAAGAATGTATATTCTGTTGATTTGGGGTGGAGAGTTCTGTAGATGTCTATTAGGTCTGCTTGGTGCAGAGCTGAGTTCAATTTTTGGATATTCTTGTTAACGTTCTGACTCATTGATCTGTCTAATGTTGACAGTGGGGTGTCAAAGTCTCCCATTATTATTGTGTGGGAGTCTAAGTCTCTTTGTAGGACACTAAGGACTTGCTTTATGAATCTGGGTGCTCCTGTATTGGGTGCATATACATTTAGGATAGTTAGCTCTTCTTGTTGAATTGATCCCTTTACCATTATGTAATGGCCTTCTTTGTCTGTTTTGATCTTTGCTGGTTTAAAGTCTGTTTTATCCGAGACTAGGATTGCAACCCCTGCCTTTTTTTGTTTTCCATTTGCTTGGTAGATCTTCCTCCATCCCTTTATTTTGAGCCTATGTGTGTCTCTGCATGTGAGAGGGGTTTCCTGAATACAGCACACTGATGGGTCTTGACTTTTTATCCAATTTGCCAGTCTGTGTCTTTTAATTGGAGCATTTAGCCCATTTACATTTAAGGTTAATATTGTTATGTATGAATTTGATCCTGTCATTATGATGTTAGCTGGTTAGTTTGCTCGTTAGTTGATGCAGTGTCTTCCTAGCCTCTATGGTCTTTACAATTTGGCATGTTTTTGCAGTGGCTGGTACCGGTTGTTCCTTTCCATGTTTAGTGCTTCCTTCAGGAGCTCTTTTAGGGCAGGCCTGGTGGTGACAAAATCTCTCAGCATTTGCTTGTCTGTAAAGTATTTTATTTCTCCTTCACTTATGAAGCTTAGTTTGGCTGAATATAAAATTCTGGGTTGAAAATTCTTTTCTTTAAGAATGTTGAATATCGGCCCCCACTCTCTTCTGGCTTGTAGAGTTTCTGCCGAGAGATCAGCTGTTAGTCTGATGGGCTTCGCTTTGTGGGTAACCCAACCTTTCTCTCTGGCTGCCATTACCATTTTTTCCTTCATTTCAACTTTGGTGAATCTGACAATTATGTGTCTTGGAGTTGCTCTTCTCAAGGAGTATCTTTGTGGCATTTGCTGTATTTCCTGAATTTGAATGTTGGCCTGCCTTGCTAGATTGGGGAAGTTCTCCTGGATAATATCCTGCAGAGTGTTTTCCAACTTGGTTCCATTCTCCCCGTCACTTTCAGGTACAGCAATCAGATGTAGGTTTGGTCCTTTAACATAGTCCCATATTCCTTGGAGGCTTTGTTCATTTCTTTTTATTCTTTTTTCTCTAAACTTCTCTTCTTGCTTCATTTCATTCATTTCGTATTCCATCGCTAATACCCTTTTTTCCAGTTGATTGCATCGGCTACTGAGGCTTGTGCATTTGTCACGTCATTCTCATGCCGTGGTTTTCAGCTCCATCAGGTCCTTTAAGGACTTCTCTGCATTGGTTACTCTAGTTAGCCATTCATCTAATTTTTTTTCGAGGTTTTTAACTTCTTTGCCATGGGTTTGAACTTCCTCCTTTAGCTCAGAGTAGTTTGATCTTCTGAAGCCTTCTTCTCTCAACTTGTCAAAGTCACCCTCTATCCAGCTTTGTTCCGTTGCTGGTGAGGAGCTGCATTCCTTTGGAGGAGGAGAGGCGCTCTGATTTTTAGAGTTTCTGGTTTTTCTGCTCTGTTTTTTCCCCATCTTTGTGGTTTTATCTACCTTTGGTCTTTGATGATGGTGACGTACAGATGGGTTTTTGTTGTGGATGTCCTTTCTGTTTGTTAGCTTTCCTTCTAACAGTCAGGACCCTCAGCTGCAGGTCTGTTGGAGTTTACTAGAGGTCCACTCCAGACCCTGTTTGGCTGGGTGTCAGCAGCAGTGGCTGCAGAACAGCGGATTTTCGTGAGACCACAAATTCAGCTGTCTGATAGTTCCTCTGGAAGTTTTGTCCCAGAGGAGTACCCAGCTGAGTGAGGTGTCAGTCTGTCCCTACTTGGGGGGTGCCTCCCAGTTAGGCTGCTCAGGGGTGAGGGACCCACTTTAGGAGGCAGTCTGTCCATTCTCAGATCTCCAGCCGAGTGCTGGGAGAACCACTTCTTTCTTCAAAGCTGTCAGTCAGACAGGGACATTTAAGTCTGTGGAGGTTCCTGCTGACTTTTTGTCTGTGCCCTGCCCCCAGAGGTGGAGCCTACAGAGGCAGGCAGGCCTCCTTGAGCTGTGGTGGGCTAAGCTAATATACTTGGTTCCAGAAGTGACCATAGGAAGCAGAACCTCAAGATGTTATGGTGGAACTGCTTCATTCATTGTCCAAACAGTGGGAAGAACTCTGTTTGTTGTGGTGAGTTGGTAACAACTTCTGGTACCCAATGCATCAGTGAAGTGACCCAAAGGTCTAGGGCATGTGAGGAACAGTCCCTCCAAGGTAAAGAACAATATATTGCTTCTTACATCTCCTGTTACTGGGAGGCACTGTATTTGGTGTGGCTCTTTCAATTTGGGAGGTTGCATTGAACACATTTGGGAATTCTGCTCTAACCCTTTTATTGGATGACTCAGAATCCCATCAGTTTTGGGAAGGCTCTGCAGCATTTCTAGGCTCTGGGGCAAACTTTGCTGCCAGTTAGGTCAGAAGACCTAACATGGTGCTAGAAGTATCCACAATGGATAAGGATGCCTGTGTGGAGTTCGCTGAGGGATAAACTCAGTATTTCAGTGCTAACTGAAAATGGACCCCTCTGTACTGTAGCCCCACTCAGGCGTGCCCTGTAGAACAGTAAGAAGAGAATTTCTCATTATGGGAAGAGCTGCAAGCAGTATGGTGATTCTTAATTTGTGTGGAAGCAGAGATGGTCTTAAGCATGGCTACACGTCGACTCCTGGCAGTGGTAAGTGGTTTTCTGGGTGTCCGGGCATGAGAGGAACAAGACTGAAAGATGTGTCAAGAAGTTAGGAGGTGAGGCATTTTGGAGGGCTTATGGGAGTGGGCATAGCATATAAGGATATTTGAGTGTAATGTTCATGCTCACCAGAGAGCTTCTACTACAGAGGAATTCCTTTCATATGAACATCAGCTCCCATTGTTCCTTGGCCATCTCGGGGCTTGTGCAATGAGCACCTGAATGCCACAGTGGCTGGAAACAAGGCTACACACTTGGGCCCAGCAGCACAAACTTCTTTTCATCAAGGCTGATCTAGCCACTGCCACTGATAAATGCCCAGACTTCTAGCCAAAGAGACCACAGCCAAGCTCCGGATGTGAAAATATTGCTCTAGGAAACCAGCCAACTACCTGGAGGGAGGTGGATTTTTTTCAGATCCCTTCAATCTTGGTGGAAGCAGCAATTTGTTCTGATCAGAATTAATGCCTACCCTGGATATGAGATTCTTATCCCTGGCTGTCAGCATTGCCATCCAAGGGCCAAGAGAGTGCCTGATTTATCAGCACAGAGCCTATATAACATTGCCTCGGGTCCGAGGCCCGTTTTATAGCAAAGAGGTGTGCTACTGCGTACGTCGCTATAGGAATCTCTGGTTCTACCATTTAGCACATCACCTGGAAGTTGGCAGCCCAATACAAGGATGGAAGGACCTATGAGAGACTCTTTTAAGGTATTATCTTGGGGATGGCACCCTGTGGGTTTGGCATGTAGCTTTCAGGATTGTTATTAATATATGCATTGAGCCAATGGCCCTTATATGGTCTGCGTCCCCTGTAGCTAGAGTACATGGATCCTGGAACCAAGGCATGAAGGAAGGAGTAGCCACTCTCACCATTACTCCCAGTGACCCACTGGAGGAATTAATATTTTCCACACTGAAACCCTAGGCTCTATTGGATTAGAGGCTTTCTAAAAGGTGGAGGCATGCTTGTACGAGGTGGGTTCTGTTGAACCTGAAGTTACAGCTACTGCCTAGTCATCTTAGATCCCTTGAGCCAGTGAGCCATAAAAAACAATATTGGTGGGGATAATTGAGCATAATTAACTATGAGAAGTTGGGTTTCTACTCCGCAGCAGGGTTAAGAAAATAGCATGTCTGGAATGAGAGGACACTGGTGTTTCATGCCAAGAGGAAACTGTAAATGGGCCATGGCAGTAACCACAACTGCCTAACTGTGGCCAAGAGAACCAAAGCTCCAACTCAGCAGGGATGAAGGGTAAAAGTCTGGCTGAGAGTGAGGGGAGTCAAATGTGTGCAGGTTAAAGAAATGATGCACATCCACTGTGGTATTGAGTCCAGTTGCAGCAGGACGACTGTAGCTTGTTCCAATAACTCTCCCGTAGTGTCTCTCATAGAAATTTCCATTGGCCTCCTCCAGTAAAGACCTTGTGACTGATTGTATTGAACACCTCTCATGCCTCGTACCTTACGCTTCTTCAACTCACCTTCTACTATGGCCATTGCTGCAGCAACCAGCGTCATACCGGTGTGACTTCCCAGCACCTTCCCTTGGTAGCACTTCATGTCTCACCTTCTGCGTGGAGACCTCTCTGAAGCTGCTCTGTAAGATGACTGCTAAACCAGTCTGGCACTCACTCACTCATGCACAATCTGTAGAAGCAGAGGAAATGAATACCCTATGTGGCAATCCTTGACTAATGGGAGATAGAAGTTAGGGAATAAATCAGTGCTTCTGTCTTCCTTCCCACAGGCAGACAATTCTGAGGTGCATTACACACAGCTCCTTGGAAGGTCCCAGGGAGACTGAGCCCCAGTTACCATGGCGGTGGCCAGTTCAATAAAGCACCCTTGTAGTGGCCTTCATTCCTTCTCTGCTTTACTCTTTTCAGTCCCTCGCTCTTGTTCCTTGGGTCACTTCTCCAAATAAATGACCTGCATGCAAATGCAAACCCTTGTCTCGGGCTCTGCATTTTGGCTAAGACACATGGGTTCCTTGGGGAAAATGGAGATAGTTGTGGAGTGCTGATATGAGTGAGGACAGAGAAAGGCAGGGAAAGGTTCACAGGGAAAAATATCATTCGTATTATATCCTACTTCTTACAAATTACATAGATGTGTACTTGTATGCATAAAGAGATGTTTGTGAAAATAGTCACCAAGATAGTAATGTTGATTATCTTAAAATGGTGAATATACTTTATTATATTTTATATTTTAAAAAGTATTTATGGCCAGGCATATGACTCATGCCTGTAATCCCAGCACTTTGGGAGGCTGAGATGGGAGGATCACTTGATATCAGGAAGCTGAGATCAGCCTGGGCAACATAGTGAGACCCCGTATCTACAAAACATTTTAAAAAGTGTAAAAAGATAGAAAAGTACTTATTACATTTTTATAAGTTGTTTGAATTATTTACAACAAACAGGTGATATTTATGTACTGTAATCAGAAAAACATCTTAAGAAGGAAGGTATAAATAAATGGTAGGGGGAAAAAGGAGACCTTTAGACCAAGGTGGGTTTCCTCTTTCCTCGCATTTGTGCACAAAATCGTCCTTTCACCCTTCTGATGCGAGAACCCTTCTCTATACATCAGCTTAATGCAAACAGAAATTCGACCAGAGCCCACTAGTTCCACAGCAGGAGCCGGACTTCAATTGAGGCTTAATTGGGAACCCCTGCTATGTGTACAAACAAGCTTCCAATCTTGTTGAAATCAGCTGAATCCAACCTCAACTTGCAGGAAAAGAAAATGGAAGTCTTGAGCTCACAGGGAGTTGCTATTTCCTCAAAATTTTCACTTATGGTAGATAGAAAGGGGGCCTAAATAAGCCAACAGGTTACAGAGAGAAAATTGGATCCTCTGATAAATGATACCTTCTGTTTATTATCTTCTTTCTCCCATTGGTCAAGGGTCACTACATGGGGTACTAATCCAATCCAGTTCTAAAGGTCCTGATCTATTACCTGGAGTCAACTGTCTCATTTAAACTGTCTTCAGTTCAGCTCGGCACAGTTCATCAGCTAATCAGGCCCCGGGTTGAACAGCGGGTAGGACCCAAGGCTATGCTCTCAGGAGGTGGGGAAAGCTATTGCACCTCTTTTTTGAACTAGGATTTGAATTTTGGAAGATACAAGTAAGTTTCTAATTTGGAGAGTAGGGTGGTATGTACCTTGCAGGGAAAACCTTCTAGGTAGAAGGATTTTAAAATGTGTCCCAGAAGATTGGTGAATCAGGTCCAAAATCCTGGGTTGGCAGCAGCTTCATATGTTATTAAATCTTGACTTTAGAGTTGAAAGGAATTTCCTACTGGAAAAAAAACAGAACAAAAGCTGAAAACTTGGCACTTGACTAGAAAATCAAGAAGAGCGAAAAGGCAGCTCTCTGCAAACATCAGTTTAAGGATCTCAATCACCAGGGGCATCTCTCTTCAGCCTTAAGACCAATGTTTCTACCACTCATTGTGGATAAAACAAGCTTATACACATTATTATTCCTTATTGAAAACCAAAATTTACAAGTTGACTCTCTCAGGTTTCATTGTTACCTTTCCCCTGCCCCCAAATCTAGGTTTTCCATAAGCTTCAAATTCATTGCCATCCTCACTCTCCACTTGTTCTCTTTTCTTTGTTTTAAGACTTATTTTTACCTTGTCAGGAAAAGATTTTCAGGGTATGAGCCTGCTTTGAAAAGGCAGGGTTGAAGGTGGGCAGTTCTGGAAAAGTGAGCCTCAACAGCTTTCACCTGTCTTCAGGATACATTGTTCCTCCTATCTCAGCGGGCTACCAGGGGTAGACTTTCCCAGAACTGAGATGGTCTGGCTACCCAGGTGACAAAGGTTGGATGCTCCAAGTTGCATGATATTTAATGGTGATTTAAATATTTTTATACTCTAGGAATCTTCTAGAGTGCTGGAAATGTTCTCTATCTTGGTCAGGGTTGTGGTTACCAAGTATACAATATATACAAATTCACCAGTCCTGCACACTTTATTATATATAAAGTATACTTCAATTAAAAAGTAATTAAAAATACACTACCCTCAAAATATCCAGGGCCGTGCATAAAACTTCAAACTGTCCTCTTACGATTTTGGGCTTTGAAACATAGAAGAGAGCTAATTGTTTTTTTCTTGGACATTAAACACCACTAAGATAACACATTTTGAACCGGCAACAATTTTGGTTAGCATTCTCATCTCATAACTAGAAAAACATTCAATTTTCCTAAGAGAAAAGGAGAACTTAGAGAAGAAATGGACCTTTAATTGCAAGACATTGTGACAGGAGGCAACAGTCTCCATCTAGTCGATTACTTTCTTTTCCTTTCTTTTTTTAAAAGGTGACATTTGATTTATAGTTGGCAGTACCCTCAAATGCAGTTTCACTTCAAAATGAAAAAATGTTCAATTCTTGAGTGATTTGTGGACAGTGCCTGCCTTCAGGATCTTTTCCCAGTGTGTGCCTTCCTGGGAGACTGCCCCGGACAACCAGCAGGACTATGCTTCTCATGTGCTCGTAGCTGGAGCCTGCTGGCTGGAAGTAGGGTCCCTGATGCCATTCCACCGAGGCCGAGGATCCCAGGTGCTTCCCCACTCTGGAATCTTGAAGCAGCACAGGATGCTCCATGGACCGCTAGTCAGCTGTCTGTTTCTAACTTAGAATTGTTTGCCTTTATTAAATCAGTCACTCTGTGGGCAATCTGGACAAGTTGTTTACCTTTTGAGCTTTCATGTTTTTTTGCCTGCAAAATGAGGGAATTGGTCAGACCCAGTGGATGGCAGCCCTGGCTGCGGGTGAAACCACGAGTGAAACTCACCTGGGAAGATTTAACCTGAATAGGGAAGTAGGTGTTGTAGCAAACATTTTTCAGGGCTTTGGCTTTAAGACTGTCAGTTCTTAGGGTTTTTGGTAGCAGAGCACATATCTTTAAAAAATGCAAGCCTGGTGCGACACACTTCTTCATCATTCATGCCACCGAATGCCATTGAGTATATTTACTGCGTAGTCTGACCCGAATATGTCACATAACCAGCCTGTTTGTTTCCCTTTACTGCTTCTAAAGTTATCTACCCTCTGTTAGAATAAGTGAGACCATCACTGGTTATTTTTATTGTTGTTTTAAACCTTCTTCTCTTTAAATATTTTTAGATTCCAAAAAGTTACAAAAATAACACAGAGAGTTCCTGTGTACCTTTCACTGAGCTCCCCCAATGATAACATCTTACATAACCATCATCACCGGTTATTATTCCATGATTAACCCCCTTCTCTACCCTCCGTGGAGGCCCAGAGCAATCAGCCTTCACAGCTGAAAGAGCCTAATAGCAAGCTGCAGCGTTTTTGCAATGTGAGAGTGAGGAGCTGAGATGAAAACCCAAGCTTCCTAGTTCCTAATCCAGAGCTTGTAGTGTCTTTGTGATACAGCTTTGCAGAGAGGTTAAAAAAAAATCCCCAAATGAAAACTGATGGCTTATCTATTTAAAGTAGAGGCAGCAAATAACTCATGAATTCATGCCTTTGCTCATTATGCCCCTTGCAGTGGAGATGGATGGATGCGTCGATCTATCTCTGCCTGCATGTCTGTCTGTACTATGCAAGGAAGATGAGATAGGTTGGGGAAGGCAGTGAGGTGTGATGGATAGAGGACACGGCTGAGACTCAGAGAACTGAAGATACAGCCCTAGTTCTGCTGACTGAGTGAACTTGGTAAGTCATTCTCTGAGCTGTTATTTCTCTGTTTGTAAAATGGCAGTGGAGGAAGACTAGGCTGGGGAAGGAAAAGTAGGAGGCTCAAAATTGTATGAGTCTATGGAAATGGGTGTGTCAGGCTGAGCTCCCTAGGAAGCTAACTCTGAGAAGGGGGGGTAACATGCAGGCTGCTTGTTAAGGCGAAGCTTTCATGGGAGGAAGGGGCTGAAGCAGGATTGGGCAGGGAGAGAAGTTGAGGCCTAATGTCAGCCTTGGCAACTGCGTGAGGAGCTGTGGAGCTAGAACACTCTTTGGCATAGTATCAAGTAGAGGTGAAAGGTCCAAGCCTTGACACCCACATCCATCTGGTCAGGCAGCCCCCTGCAGCGGAGGCCATTTTTCCCGATGACACTCTCAACTGCTGGTCAACAAGGTCTTCATTAAAGGGTTATCTGGAAGGCCCATCACCATGTCCACCCTAAGGCAAAAACATGACATGGCTTTTAATCAATAGAATAATAGAAATAATAAACATTAACATTCACAGGGATATTAGAGATCATGTAGCTCAACCTCCTCATTGAACGGGGGAGGAAAAAGGAAGATTCAGTGACTTGCCCAAGGTCATACAGCAAGGTCATGGCCAACCGAGTCCTGGCCCTTGTCTCCGTTCTTTCCAGAATAGGACAGCTCACATGCTATGTACCTGCTAAACATCCTCCTCTCTATGTAGAGAGGGTCAGGCAGACCACAAGCAGTCCTGAGGGTGCTACAAGCTGGCCTTGGCCACAGCCATGGGGGTCTGAAGCCCATGCTGGTTGTTTCTAACAACTCTTTTACCCCCAGTGCCTTCAGTCTTTCAAATAAAGTGGCATTCATTCTTCTGCCTGTCTGTGAGCCTGTCCAGGGAGTATTTTCAAGGCAATCTTTTCTCCTTGGAGCCTGGTTAAAAGGGGGAAAAGTTAAAAACGCATTAGGATTAGGCTCAGTGGTGATGGTGTCTCAGAGCCTTAGGCCGAATGGGAAATTCATCAATTCATCATTCAAAGCTGGACTGACAGAACACAGAGCCAAGCCAGAGAGGACTGGAAACTGCCATTTCCCCCTGGATTTGCACAATTCCTCTGCAAGCATCGTGGGGGCCTGGGTTGGAGAGCCCTACATGGCTGGATAATGAACTTCCGATGTCTTGCTGAGAGCTGGCCTCTGCATCTGGCAGCACTTGGGGAGTGTGCATGTATGAGGAATCGGGGGAAAGCATGCCAGAAATGGTTACATTTTATAAGAAATGTCTTATATTTTTCCATTCACAGAGGAAAAGAAAACATCAGCACCAGAGCCAAACCTATTTCTCCGGGTAATCCATCTCTGTATTGCTGCTCCCTGCAAATCTCTCTCGAGTTAAGTTCCCTGGCTTCAGACTAATGCACACACTGTATTCCTCAGAAATTTAGTAAGAGACCTATGTGTCTTTTGTAATTTGTATTTCTGTGTCTTATCTCCACATAATGTGCTAATACGGAAATTAATTTCATGCTCATCAGATAGCAAAGTAAATTATCAAGGTCTGGGTTTCTTTTAGTATTGTTGAAAGTTCTCCCCACCCCACTGTCTGGCAGCTGAATACTTAATATTATCCAAACAGGGAAAATTAACTTGCTGCAAATACGTCGGAGCTAATTTAGAGCTGAAGCGATTCCTTCGCTTCTCAAGCCCACATGGGACTTGACCCTACTTGCTCAGTCTCTTCTCATCACTCTGCCTGGGTACCCCCTGCATCCTCTCTAACCCAATTGCCCTCCAGAAGGTCAGTTAAATGCATTATGCGTTCTCAAGCCACTGTCCTTTGTGTAGACCTGTCCCTTTGCCTAGATCATCCTTCCTTGCCTTCTTTCCCTGAGCAACATCTGCTTCATCTTTCAAGAATGCTAAAATGTCACTTCCTCTGAAAGCTTGGGGTTGGGGCTCTCTTTGTGTGTGTTCATGCGTTATCTGAGGCTGGGGATGGCACACTCCCACAGGTGGGGGTGTCAGATATCCCCCAGGGAGCTGAGATTTGATTCGTTGCTCCCTCCCCACAGGGAGAGGATTCCTGCAGGGGAGGTCTGCTCATGTTCTGGGGGCTGCCCTCCATCATGGCTACCTACCTTCGGAATGTTTGCTTTCATTGGGCCCTCCTGGATGGATTGGCAACTCTTCCCGTCAGACCTTGGTATGCCCTTGTTGGTTTCCAGCAGTTAGCAGGCTGGGCAAGGAGGCGACTTGAGAAGAGTCCTCCTCAATGAACGCATGCGTGTAAGAGGGAAGGAATGAACTACGAACAGGAAGTAAATTTCTTTCCAAGAGAAAAAAGCTGGAAAAATAATTGTTCCTCTTGTTTCGAAGATGACAGCTTTTTTTTTCTTCATTAAGTGCCCTTCTCTTTAAAAGACAAAAAAGGTAAGATTCTCCAGATCAGAAGCCAGACAGACTTTTTCACAGCTCTGAAAAAGTGAGAACAGCGAATTCACTTCCTTCTCCGAAAAGGCATGTGCCACCGGGTGCTCCTGCTCCCTGCAAGATCCCTTCCTGTAGAGTTAGGAGGTAGAGGTGTGGCTCCGATGTGTTCCCCAGGCGTCCCTGTGAGGTCGGCGCCCTCCCCTGTCCATTCCCCTTAGAGCCTTGGGCCGCTTCCCACCCCGCGTCGCTTGGAACCCCCTGGACGCCTGGCCCTGCCCGTGAGCGCCGCTCCACTCCGCCTGGGTGTGGGCACGCGGGAGGGCCCTTTCAGCCCCTGCCCAGCCGCCACTCCCGGCTTCCCTGAAGGGCAGGGCAGGGGCGGCAACGGGAGGGAGCTGCACGGAGGGAAGCCGTTTGGGAACTGTGCTTGGTCTGACTGGGCGTTGTGTTTGTGGCCATCCAGAGAAAGGCAGGGAGTTAGCCCTTCGCAGTGGGTGACGCCCCGCTCCTCGCCTGGTCCCCCTCAGCTCAGCCTCCCGTGAAAGAGAATCTGGGGCTACAACGCACTTCGCTCCCCAACTCCGGGGGGCGCCGTCTCCCTGCAGCTTGGTAGGAACGGCGCCCCTGCAGGGGTGCAGCTGCAGCCCCAGGGAGAAGCTCCTTCAGCCCCCCAAGCTAGGAGAGGCCCACCGCCCCGGCCCAGAGGCCTGACTGGCCTCAGTTTCCCTCCCTCTGTCCTCCGCCCCCAGCTCCCTCTCCCCAGAACTAGGCAGGGCAGGACAGCCCTTGGGGGCCTTGGCTCTTTACTTGGGTCCCTTTAGAGCTCTTCCTATCAGTGAGAGGTTTATTCACAAAGATGATTCTTTCTGTTGTTCTGGGGCTATTGACTCAAATACACAAAATACAAACACGGAGTCACTTAGATACTACGATCTCTCTAGTCTGTGTTAATCTAGTAAAATTTCTCCCTAAGTAGAACATTGATCCAGGCACTGACCCTATCCCATGATGGGGAATATTATTTTCTGTCGCTATGCACGACGATGTCAGGACAGCATCCCCCTTCCCCACCCTGCCCTGTCCTCCCAGGCTTGCCTGGGCCTGTATGAAGGGATAGTGCCTGTCCCAGAACCACCACTCACCCCTTGGTGGCAATACAAAGAAGAAGCACGACTGTTTTTGGGCCCTGAGCCCAGATCCTGGGCCAGGTGTCCCCACACCCATTAGGGAAGCAGTAAGGATTTCTTCCTGTGCCAGCAATCTCTTGCTGAGGGGGTGGGAGGGGGATTCATTCTCTGATTTCACGTATGGTTTTAGTTCCCATGAGAGCCCCCAAGGACTTTGTAGCCAGAGCTGTTTGTCTATTCTCAGCTATGCAGGCAGAAAG
The DNA here is from genome assembly GCF_009828535.3 of Hylobates moloch. Taxonomy (NCBI): domain Eukaryota; kingdom Metazoa; phylum Chordata; class Mammalia; order Primates; family Hylobatidae; genus Hylobates; species Hylobates moloch. The sequence goes on from NW_026652299.1 coordinate 17,723,111, forward strand.
GCAGGCAACAGGGCCTTCTCCTCGGAGGAGCTATGGTGTCTGCCTTCAGGGAGGGCTCCCACACCTGCGGAGGCCAAACCTTCCTCATTGAGACAGCACAGCTTCCTGTGAAGCTGTAGAGTAGGGAACGCTGTCCAGCACACACTGGGGGTTGAGGGCTGTGGCGAGAGGATCGTCACCAGAGAGGGGGCAGGTTGCCATCAGGCAATGCAGGGACTTTGTCAAGGGCCAGAAGCCTGTTTTCCGTTCCTATGTCCCACCCTGGATCTCCTCGTTCTCCTACCCCAGTATTTGCCAGGCATAGGAGACTCTGTAGTGGCTTTAACTATGGTGCTGGAGGGAGCATGACTGGGTTGTGTGTTTGGGGAGGGGTGGAAGAGTGGAGGCGCATGGCATATATGTGTATGTGTACATGGATCACATATGATGGGCACTTACATGTTGCTTTTTAATGAGAGATGTATTCAGTTCAAAGGACATTTAAGGCGTTTATGCTGAGCTGGTGCTGCTAGGTGTGTGCTGCTTAGAATGAAAAGATACATCACACATGTTCTATGCAGTAAAATAACCTCAATCCAGTAGAATAGTGTTTCTCCAACTTTTCAGGCCCTGATTCACAGTAAAAATTCTTTTATTAAAAATTATATTTATTTGTGTGAAATATAACATAAAATTTATTATCTTAACCATTTTCAGTGTACAGTTCAGTAGTGTTGAGTATATTCATGTACAACAGATCTCCAGAACTCTTTCATTGTGAAAACTTAAACTCTATACCCATTAAAAATAAATCCCCATTGGAAATATCTTTTATGTTGCAACCTCAGTGCACACACACACACATACACCACTGCTTGAAAATTTTCATGAAACAAATACTTGCTCTTACTCCATGGAACACACTCGGATATTCTATTCTATGCTACTTACTTATTTTTGAAAATGCTGGTCAAGACCCAATAACTTATTTCAGTTAGTGTGCTTTAGTGGGTTTCACACCTGCAGTTTGAAATGCTGTGCTGTAGAATACAGAAAAGATCACAAATTGCCATGTGATCAGGCAGAGTCAGCTTCCGGGCACAGGGCAGGAGCAAGAAGACAGTTCTGGAGGATTTGTAGGAGGGAGGGAAACCACTGAGTCACGAAGATCAGAATAGGTCTCCTGGGAGAGTTGCTGCCAGAAATATTCCTCGAAATGTCAGTAAGATTTCAACTGAGGGCCGGGCGTGGTGGCTCACACCTGTAATCCCAGCACTTTGGGAGGCGGAGGCGAGTGGATCACCTGAAGTCAGGAGTTCAAGACCAGCCTGGCCAACATGGTGAAACCTTGTCTCTACTAAAAGTACAAAAATTAGCCAGGAGTGGTGGCAGGCACCTGTAGTCCCAGCTACTCAGGAGGCTGAGGCAGGAGAACTGCTTGAATCTGAGAGGTGGAGGTTGCAGTGAGTTGAAATTGCGCCACTGCAGTCCAGCCTGGGTCACAAGAACGAAACTCACTCTCAAAAAAAAAAAAAAAAAAAAAAAGGTTTCAATTGAGAGTAGGGAATAAGAGGGATAAGATGTGTAAATAAAAGGAGGATGTTCCAGGCAGATGAAATAGCAGGTGTGATTGTAACTGCAGAACTCACTAATTAAGTAAATTTGTGCCTCTGTTTTCTTATCTGTAAAATGGGGATAGTAATAGTGCTTACTTCTCAGTAACTAGAAGGTTTAGTAAATTAACCCATGTAAAGCACTTAGAAAAGTGCCTGGTACATAGAAAACATGTAATGCTAGTTCTTGTTATATATTATATTATATTGACTTTTAAGGAACCTTATTCAGCTATTCCACCTATTTACAACTGAGCTGAAAAAAATGAATCAGAAGATAACTTCCATTACAAAGCTCTCCCCCAAAATGGAGTTATTGACAATAGTTATAGACCATTGTCTGTTCAATAGCAAGTGATAAAATAGTAAAAGCAGTAATAATAATAACAACTAGCATTTATTAAATGTCCAGGATGGTACTGAGCACTTTACATGCATTATTTCATCTAATCAGTAGTTACAGTCAGAAGCACAGCCATTCATACTTAAGCCCTGGACTATCTGGGTTCTGTATTAGTTTTTCATAGGGAGACCTCTGCCTCTACAAGAAGATCATTAATAGAGAAGAAGGGAGTTTGTCAGGTAGAGAGAAGTCTTTTTAAATCTAGGCAGGCTGTGGGGACTGTCTTGGGAAAGGTGGCAGGTTCTTGAGGAGCAACAAATGAAGTGTATCTCTGTTGCCATGGCCGCCCAAGGCTGCAGAGAGCATTCCCAGGGTAAGACTTTGACCCTCACAATGACAGCCGACGAAAATTTCCCACCTCTGAGTCTAATTCTATCAGGGGTTCCTAGTGTTTCCACAGGGAAACAGGCAGCTAAACAAAATATAGCATGGGGTTTGTCGAAACCTAGGAAATTCTACGGAGCTCCATCTGTGGCGGCACTGACATTCTCAAATGGCCCATAGATGACTTTGCTGTCTTCATCCTGCATACTCGGCTACAGGGTGGCTCACTGAAGACCCTGCACAGAAGCTCATACCCTTACTCAAAAGATCACCTTTCAGGCCCTCCCTGAGATCCTGGTAAGTCTCATATTAGGTATGACTTTGAACAGTCCAAATAGCTGCCTTTCTGTCTTGAAGCAGATTAGGAGCCTGAATTAAAAGGGATTGGAGGGTGTGTGTGGAGGCTGCTGAAGACAAGAATGCTGACTGCAAGACTATGAAGGAAGGAGGACCTGAGACATTACACTTAACAAATGCCCCATGCGTAGAAAACAGTGCTCAGAATGTTCTGGGAGCAGAACCATGCTACATGGCTTTGTAGCCCACCTAGACCCTGTGCAGAATAACGCACGGGCAGAAGGAGACCCTGTGTTCTCAACACAAGGTGAACCAGCCTGCCTAAGTGAAAGGAAAATGAGAGGATGACTCAGAAGACCTGGGGTCAGACCCAGTTCCACCATGTACCAGCTTTGTGACTTTCAGCAAGTCACAATCTCTTTTAGAGTCTCAGTGTCATGTTTGCCAAATGAGGGTGAGGTGCATGATAATAATAGGACATTGGCTACAGGCTTGTAGTGAAGACAAGATAATATAGATGGAAAGTCTTCTGTGAGTTTAAAAGCACCGAATAAATGTTTGAGTTTAATTATTCAGCTCAGTGTTTAAGGAGAAAAGAATATGTACAGTAAGATTTAAAAATAGTTCTCTCCAAAATTGGAGAAATGAGTTTTGGAACAGAAAGGGATGACTTTCAGCTTGTTAAATGGCGAATAATCATACTTATCTCTTAGGGTTGCTGTGAGGGTTAAATGAGATAATACATCTAGAACAGGGTTTCCTAACCTCTGTGTGATTGGTGTTTGGGCTGGATTATTCCTTGTGATGGGGTCTGTCCTGTGCACTGCAGGATGTTTAGCAGCACTCCTGGCTTCTACCTACTACATGCCAGTGAGTAGGTAGTCCTTCCCCAGCACTGTGACAACCAGAAATATCTCCAGACATTGCCAAATACCCGCTTTTGGCCCCGGTTGAGAAGCGCTAGTCTAGAGCATGTAGAGCAGCATCTGGCACATGTTGAATGCTCAATATGTGTTTGCTTTTAGAATTTTCAGGCTTATGCCTGTAATCTCAGCACTTTGGGAGGCCGAGGCAGGCGGATCACCTAGGTCAGGAGTTCAAGACCAGCCTGGCCAACATGTTGAAACCCCATCTCTACTAAAAATACAAAAAAATTAGCTGGGCATGGTGATGCATGCCTATAGCCCCCAGCTACTCAGGAGGTTGAGGCAGGAGAATCACTTGAACCTGGGAGGCGGAGGTTGCAGTGAGCCGAGATCATGCCACTGCACTCCAGCCTGGATGACAGAGGAAGACTCTGTCTCAAGAAACAAAAAATTCATTAAGGAAAGGTACACAGGAAAAAACAGAGATCCCTGGTATTGACGTTGACCAGCTGTGGAACCTAATCTTGAGAATATTAGTGAATTTGTGTGAACCTTGGTTTCTCCATCTCTAAAAAATGTTGATCATCATATATACCTTACTTAGTGGATATTACATAAAATAATGAATTAAGTATTACTTTAGTTCCACATGAGGATATCTAAAACAATGATGGTACTGTATCTTTAAGGCAGGGGTCAGCAAACAATCCCCCATGGGCTAAATCTAGCTGCTATCTGTTTTTGTACAGCACATAAGCTAAAATGGCTTTTTGACTTTTTAAATTGAGTCTTGCTCTGTCGCCCAGGATGGAGTGCAGTCGTTCAACCTTGGCTCAGGGCAGCCTCCGCCTCCTGGGTTCAAATGATTCTCCCACCTCAGCCTACCAAGTAGCTGGGATTACAGGTGCCTGCCACCACACCTGGCTAATTTTTGTGTTTTTAATAGAGATGAAGTTTCACCATGTTGGCCAGGCTGGTCTCAAACTCCTGACCTCAGGTGATCTGCCCACCTTGGCCTCCCAAAGTGCTGGGATTACAGGCCTGAGCCACCACACCTGGCCAGCTTTTACATTTTTAAAAAAAATCAAAAGAAGAGTAACATTTCCTGATATGTCAAAATTATATGAAATTCACATCAGTATTGTTGGAACATAGCCCCACTTATTTTACAGCTGCTTTCTTGCTACAAGGGCAGAGTTGAGCAGCTGTGAAAGAGACAGCATGGCCCACAAAGCCTGACATATTTACTATCTGATCCTTTGCAGAAAAGTTGTCTGACCCTTGCTTTAAGGTCTTAACAAGGCTGGGGAGTTGGACCACTTACTTTTGGATATTATGTGCTTCCCCCTTCTATTTGATGCTTGATTTTAGTGAATGATGGAGTTTACCCGAACACCTGAACAGCTGGTATGGCTTTCTTTATCAATTTGGTGTAGTCTGCAGGATCTGTGGCCATGTGGCCCTCAAGGCCAGTGAAGAGGACTGGCATCATAAGGACTAGGGGCACACAGTGAAGCCTCCTGCCATCTAACTTTCAGTTCCTCTTCTGAACTCCTCTTTGCTGTCTGGGGCTGACTCAGTTGTCTCTGGACTTGAACAGTTTCAGTTTGAAAGGCTTTGTCATTTCAATTCTAGGTCATAAATGAAGCCTGCCCTTTGTCTGTCTATTCTCTGTGTCACCTATTTCCACTTACAATATCTTTTCTTTTTTTTTTTTTTGAGACAGAATCTCACTCTATTGCCCAGGCTGGAGTGCAGTGTCATGATCTTGGATCACTGCAACCTCTGCGTCGTGGGTTCAAGGGATTCCTGTGCCTCCGCCTTTCAAGTAGCTGGGATTACAGGTGTGCACTACCATGCGGGGCTAATTTTTGTATTTTTAGTAGAGACGAGGTTTCACCATGTTGGCCAGGCTGGTCTTGAACTCATGACCTCAAGTAATCTGCCTACCTCAGCCTCCCAAAGTGTTGGGATTACAGGCGTGAGCCACCGCACCTGGCCTACAATATCTTTTCTAAAAGACTTTATAAAACATTTGAGTGTCCTCTTTTCATCTCTGGCCTGAATCAGTTGACCATGGGGGCACTTCCCGGTCCAAGGATTTAATAGGGCTTTCCAGCATTGCTTAGTTTTTGCTAATCCATTAGATTGCCTGGTTGGAAAGTTTGTTAAAATATGGAACAAGTACAACCAGGAGGACTCACAATTACGCCTTCTTTTTGTTGGGCCATCATGTAGGGAAACCTGAAGAAGATTTATCTTGAGCAGATGGAGGTAAGGTGGAAGTGGGAGGAGAAACTTATATGAGAGACAAAATGCTCGAGTGCTTCCCACACAAATACCCTAGAAAGTCTGCAAATTTGAGTCAACATTGAGGAAGAAGCCTTCTAAGGGGCCTGAAAAAGCCTTTCAGCAGGTTCACTCCCCACACGCCCACCTTAGTATGCCTCTGCACAGTTTCCTGGCCTCAAGCCATCCCTGAACATTTCATGAAGAACATCTCTTCTTGACCTGTGTGTGTTTTGAATTGAGATATACTTTGCACATTAATTGCAGCAATGGACTGCAGGTTGAACATGGTATAGACTGATCAGGTCTTCCTACCTGGACCATCTTGAGTGATAAACTAACAATGACTAAGCCACAAGGACTATCCAGATTTGCCTCTTGCAGAAGTCCTATCCGTCTGTGGGTAGCTGCCCTAATGAGAATTAGCTTAGAGCACTTCCTGCTAAAACCAAAGTCAAATTTCCTATGTGGCCACTTTGATGTCTTAATACTTATGTTTAAAATAAGCACAAAAGGCACGAAGCCCTTCGTGAATAAATCTCCTTAAACAGGGTGTCTTGGTTCTAGCCCAGAGTCCATGTACCTCTAGATACCTGGTAAAGCAGTCGGGACATTTAACTGTGATGGCAGACAGGTAGCCTACTGTTTGATTGAGAACTTATGCCACCTTAATGGGCATGCCAGCTTTGTTCATTCTATAATTCCTAATTCTAATATCATCGTCTCCCGGATTCCAACTCAGGTCTCTGTTGTTTATCTGGCCAATACCATATTTTTCCTCGCCACTACATTCCCATTCATAATTCCTCTTACCTTTTCCACCACGACCAATAGCCCACATCAATTACATGGATGAGCTTAGTCGGGGAATTGCTTGAGTTGTTGCAGCTGCTAAAGCTGCTTTTCTCAAGGACCATCTATTTCCTCTTGCCACTTGCCAACGATGAAACAACCATGTAACTAAAAGAATGAGGCCCCTGATTAGAAAGAGGGCATCAGGAAAACAGCATGTTGCTTCCTTCACCCCGTTTACAAGCTGTTTATGCCCATACAGGCATCCCATGATTCCTAAGTCCCTTCTACCAGTCAATACATCAGTTGGAGGAGACACCTGGGAAAGTAGAGAAGTGGAACAAATCAGAACTGCCTGTGCGTGCCTGGATTTTCCATTACTGCAGCTTGTTATCACATAGAGTTCTCTGCTTGTAATACAGGGAAGCTGGTGTCAGAAGCTCTTCACCCACTTGCAAATTGAACATATTGGCCTTCTCTTATCAAGTGGTAACCCCATGTCCTATTTATAATATGATTATTTCTTGGAGAATCCAAGACTTTTCCCTATATCAGCTGTTTCAAACTTTAATGTGCATCAGGATCACTTGGAGGACTTTTGTTAAAGCACAGATTTCTGAGCCCCATTTCCAGTTTTTCATGCAGCAAGTCTGGGGCTGAAGAATTTGCATTTCTAGAAAGTGCCCAGGTGATGCTAATATTATTGATCTGGAGACTACCTTTTGAGAACCATTGTTCTACAAGAAAGCAGACAGGATTACTTTGCCAAAACATTGGTCCAAACATACATTCCTCAACACAGACTCAGATTAAATCTCAAATGCTACGGGACAAGTTTTACCATTTTTTACATAATAGCTTAAACATTAAATCTGACCATAGAACCCATAAGCTTGAAAGCTTTTGCAAGGTAGAGAGCAATAATTATACATTAAGCTAGAATTAAGTAGACTTTTCAATGAAGACTTAAAGGGTCCCAAAACCTTATTAATGATCATAATGACATGTAGTTCTGTAGCCAGAAAGCTCAGTTTAACCAAAATTGTAAGGGAATGGCCCAGGGGGGTTTTAGCTTACCTTCCAGCTGTTTTTGTCCAACACCTAGAATAGCAGTTGGCAAACAACAACCAGTAGGTCAAACCTGGCCTGCCACCTGTATTTGTATGGCCTGCAAGCAAAGAATGATTTTCCCACTTTTAAATGGTTGTCAAAAAATGACTGTTTCATGAATGTAAAAATTACATGAAATTCAAATAACAGCCAATTGCAATGATGGTTTCATTAGTACATAAAATTTTATTAGTACACAGCCATTTCTACTGTTTTTGTGTTGTCTATGGCAGAGTTTAGTGTTTGCAACAGAGATGGCCTGGCCAACAGAGCCTAAAATATTTACCATCTGGTCCTTTACAGAAAACATTTTGCTGACCCCTACACAAGCAGGAAGGGGATTGTATTGTGGTATCCATTTGCATGAGTGAAGCTCACAAAGAAGCCATAAACAACCCTTAGGAGATGCAGGCCCAGTGGCCTTAGGACTTGGAGCATGGACTGAAAAATTCTAGGTTTTAATATTGGTTTTAATATTCCCATCAGATTATTAACCTTCATGGCAATTAGCTGTGTCTGCCAAAAAGACCCTTTCTTTTGGCCCCTTGCCACGTCCCTCAGTTCCCAGTGTCTCTGTGCTCTTGCTCACCTGCACTTTTGTTTTTTCGAGACGGATTTTCACTCTTGTTGCCAGGCTGGAGTGCAATGGTGCGATCCTGGTTCACTGCAACCTCCCTCTCCTGGGTTCAAGCAATTCTCTTGCCTCAGCCTCCTGAGTAGCTGGGGTTACAGGAGTGCGCCACTATGCCTGGCTAATTTTTTTTTTTTTTTTTTTAATAGAGACAGGGTTTCTCCATGTTGGTCAGGCTGGCCTCGAACTCCCCACCTCAGGTGATCTACCTGCCTCGGCATCCCAAAGTGCTGGGATTAAAGGCGTGAGCCACAGCGCACCTGCACTCTTACTCATCTTCACACGATACTCCAGAAAATGGGTTAGTTACCAGTTCTCTAAGCTCAGCAACTGCACTGGAAAAAAAGTTAGTGCTGCGGTTGTGTTTATGTACTTCCTGATGGTAGTGAGTGTTCCCTTTATGGTCTCACTACAAATATTTCATCTTGGAGCAGTGGTGGGTAAAGTCCTCCAGACAGAAACAGAGCTGGCACAGCGCGGAGCAAGATGCTGCATATCCATCAGCGTGGTCACATAGAGGCCCCTTGAGCTTCACAGGACTGACATAAACCAACCCATAGCTTGGTGGCAAAAGTACAGCCTGACATTCTCCTGGGAATGACCACAGTGGAATACTGAATCATAGCAAATTTCCCAAAGACACAAACATTCAGCAAAACAAACACAGATATTTTTTAATACTGAATAAAATTAGTATTTTGTGATTTCAGGGTCTCGATAATGACTGACTACTTGGAACACTTCCCAAGCAAACAATTAAAAATACATGTTTTGAATATGAAGCTTTCGTTGATAAAGCTATATAAAGTACTTCTGCTTGAAAACATTTCCCTAACTTCTGTGTACTTTTGTAACTCTGACAAATGTGAGGACTTTTTTTACATAAAACTAAAAATTATGAATTAAACTGCTTTAAAAACAAGAATTCTATTTCTCCAGCTTGGTCATCTATTTAAAAGATTTTGATCTGTTAATAAGACAACAGAAGCCACAGAATAAAAAGTCCATGTTCTAGAAATAGCAAAAATATGGTATGGAGCTGTTTTTTTTGGTTTAAAAAGTCATTTGTAGATCTTGTTTCTCTAAAATATATTTTTCAAATGTGGAGACCTTTGTATATGATCCCTTTTCAACTTCAAAAAGTGGTTAAAAACATTGATATAATAAAAATGATAAACTTAACACTTTACTGTAATATTAAGAATGTGATTTGCTGTTTTTTCTCCATAGGGAAAGAGCAATTGCTTTATGCAAATATAACGCAAGATGGGATTTCAACTGGAATGTATTGTAATTGTGTTATGCCAGTTGCAACGGTAAGAAATGGTGTCTTTTGTGAACTGGTGCTAGGCAAACTCTAATAATCTAAAAACTATGTGCATCTAGAGAAATGTTTCCACTAGAATATTTTATATAAATTTTATTTTATTTGAATAGGTAATACAGTTTCATGGTTAAATAAAATCAAAACAATACAAAAAGGTATGCACTAAAACGTTTGCACTCGCTCCTGTCTTCATCCACTCCAGTTTGTTCCCCAGAGGTAATAATTTGTCTTAATTTTATGTTTATTATCTTATTGTTTCTTTTTTGCAAATACAAGGAAGTATGAATATTTATTCTTATTTCTCTGCTTTTTCTCATATAAAAAGTAGCATTATAAAGGCACTGTTAGATACTTTGCTTTCTTCACTTACTATTTAACCTGTAGATTTTTCTTTGTCATATATAGAGAGGCTCCACATTCTTTCTTTAGCCATACAGTACTCCATTGTGTGGCTACAATGACCTCTTCAATTGATCTCATTGCCAGATCTTTCTTGTTTCCAACCTTTTGCTATTGTGCTTTTAAGAACATTTAAAAATTTTCCTGTGTAGGCTTTGCACATTTCCTCTTAAGCAATGGTTTTTATTTATATGTAGTTCTTTCTCTTGTTCTGAGTAAAATTTTAAGGTGTAATACCTGTCATATTTTTCTAATAGCTGTTTATTAAGCAATGTATTGTATGTGGTTATATTTTGTTATATTTCCTAATATTCTTAATTTGCTTTTAGAAGTCTAAACTTACATGATATTATAGTACTAAACATATTTGTTTAAAGGCTTTTTGGAATGTGGCATTCCATGGCTGGCACTGTGTTTCACACCTGCAATCCCAGCACTTTGGGAGGCCGAGGTGGGCGGATCACAAGGTCAAGAGATCAAGACCATCCTGGCCAACATGGTGAAACCCTGTGTCCACTAAAAATACAAAAATTAGCTGGGTATGGTGGCACGTGCCTGTAGTCCCAGCTACTCAGGAGGCTGAGGCAGGAGATTTGCTTGAACCCGGGAGGCGGAGGTTCCAGTGAACCGAGATCGTGCCACTGTACTCCAGCCTGGCGAGAGTGAGACTCAGCCTCAAAAAAAAAAAAAAAAAATTTGGCATTCCATGCTAGGACTGCCTTTAATTCAAAATAAGTTTCCTAATTAGCTGGCTGTGGTGGTGCATGCCTATAGTCCCAGCTACTCAGGAGGCTGAGGTGGGAGGATCACCTCACCCTGGGAAGGTCAAGGCTGTGATGAGCTGTGATCATGCCACTCATCACATGCCACTGCATTCCAGCCTGGGCAACAGAGTGAGACTCTGTCTCAAAAAAAGTAAGATTCCTAATAATATATTCCTGATATACTCTATGAAGTAATGCTCTCATACATAGTCATAATAACTTGTGTTTGCATGTATCCTTCCTTGGTTATCACATGGAATTCCAAGACACTACGATTCTCTGTAAAATGAGCAAAAGGAAAATTAAAGACTTTAACTGGTGCTGATCCAAAATAACACAAATTAGAAGAATGATTTTGATTTATGAACTATAAACTTTAGTATAATAATACTTGATATAATTTTTTAGGTAAGAGAATATTTATTGCTCATTATAAAAAGGAAAATTAGTTCAGGAAAATTAGTTCAGAAAAGGTATACAGATAATACAAAAATTCTAATATCAGATCAGAATTCCATAAAGTCAAATTTTAATTGACTATTCAAGGTCTAATATGACAAGAAATTGAACAGTAGAATGCACAATTGGTTTGCCTATGAGGATCTTATGTTTATGACTCTTCAGATATAACCCTGCATTTACTAATTGTGGATGGCCCAGAGGTGCCTAAACTCTTATAAATGACTTTCCACATATCTCTCAAAGTGGTGGGACAGGACTAATTTCTACTCTACTGTACTAGCTGAATATTGCTACTGAGAAAATACTATTAATAGTAGTCAAAGCTACTCTCTTTTGAAAACTTAGAACTACCATCTGTCAGAATGTCAACACCTGTGTTGAAAAATAAAGGGAAATAATGAGACTATAGAAAACTTCAGATAAGTATTTTAAAAAGCAACAAAGAATGTGGGATAATGAGTGACTTTAAAATTCATTCATTCAACAATATTTCTTGACAACTATTATTGGGCATGAATACAAAGAGTTCTGGGAATATACCAGAATACAAATTAACGGGACTGCCATTTTTAGTGAGATGTGTTCTAAGGGTAAAAAAAAAAGCAGTTACTCTATTGAACTTCACTGAGTAGGATCACTGTTTGTATTAATACTGGTACTGCTGTTTTGAAATTTATTTATTGTCAATTAAAGGAAATAAGTAAATTATTTTTCTAGGAATAAGATTTTTGATGTAAGTTAATATAAACTATTACTAAATAATCTAGTATAAATATATACAGGCACACACAAAGACATTAGTTTACTTTCCATTGGTAGGATGATATCATAGATTGTGACTTTAAGTCAGACAAAGCTGTAGAAAATGTTCGAAGCTCAGTTGGATATAATTGTAAATGTCAGTAACAGTAGTAAAGTAGTTGGAGGTATAAAAGAATGCAACAGTTTATAAAATTCTAAGGTCTTTAGTCTTAGATTGAAAAGATATTTACATATTTAAGAACTCCAACAATTTTACAGGCCAAAGTTCCCATTTTAGTGGAAAATTTTCCAACATGTAAGTGGCTTTACTCATCAAATTTCAACCATAGACATCAGTTTCTTGGAATGTGCTTGACTAAATATTTAAAACAATCATACCAATAAAACCACCAGAAATGTTACACAAAATATAATTTAAAAATATTCTTAAAAGCACTGAAGAGCCAACACGGGAATAAATAATTTTCAGGCCAAAATCTCAGTGAGAAAAAAAGTACAGAAGGCAGCATAAAGAGACAGGGAGATGGTAAATATGAAAAAATAATTAAGATATATGGAGGATAGAATAAGGTCTAACACACATGTAATTGGACTTCCAGAAATAGAGGAGATGAAGAATGTGATGGAGGCAATGTTGTAAAAGGTAATTCTTGAGACTGTTGCCCAACCGATGAAAGATACCCATCGACAGATTCAAGAAATACAACAAATCTCAAGATTAAAAAGAAAGGAAAGAAACTCACATCTACAGAAAACTAATGACAAACAAACTACTTAAAAGCAGACCAAGAGCAAAGACAGATCACTGTCAAAGGAGATGCAGGTAGACTGACAGCTGACTTCTCAACAGCAAACATGGAAGGCAAAAAAACATAACCTCAATGTGGTGGAAGAAAACAGCTGCATTATAATTATATGTATAAAATTATAATTCTGTACACACTGAAAATATCTTTTAAGTATAAGGGCAAAATCAAGAGGTATCACTTTTGGCATCTACTATAGATGTAGTGCAGACTGTACGGAAGTCCTAAAGAACCGCACAGAGATGCAGGCCAAATGTCTCAGGCCTCATACTGTGGACAGGGAGGCCATTGGGTTTTAGTGTGTCCTGTATATTTCTCAATGATCTTTGCTTGCTCTTGTAGCTTGTTATCACTTGCCAGGAAAAAATGCTTCCTCTCATACTGCATGTCCTTGACCTGATAGATGATTACCATATGACTTTTCCCTGTGTTATTCAAAGAGAGCACTGTAAACTTGGTGTCCTAAGATGGAGAGATATCATTCTACAGAAGAAATCTGCCTGCCCTCCTCATCCCCCAACAAAAAAGCAACATGTCATAGATACTGTTGATTCACAACTTGGAAAACGAGTAAGAATCATGTTTTACTTGGCTTGAACAAATAGTGTGACCCTTTTCAAAAGTCATTTATAAGTGGGCTTTACAAATGGCTGTTTAGAAATTACTAACCTAGGCTCTCTATTAAGAGAACATCACAGAACGTCTTGCCATATTATAATATTTTGCTATGCCCAGTTTGCTTCTTAATTCAGTGTACCTAAAAGAATCAAGCCACTGTTCCATTTCTAGATTTAAATTGTGTGTCTAGAAAGGCCAGTCAAGGAACTGGGCGTACAAGTGGTAGAGATTCTGTGTTGCGTGTGCTTGCTTTGTTCCTTCCTGTATGAGGCTTTTAAGTTAATAACAAAGTCTTCCTCAAAGGCTGGTGTCTGAGGTCTTACAACAGGCACCAGGCTTTTCTATAACAATTCATCAAAATTATTCTTGAGAAGAGAAGTTTAATAAGCCCATGATATAGTGGCTAAGACCCCAAGGTCTTCAAGGGAAAAAACATAGTCTGCAAACCACCTTCAAAGGAAGATGAGTTGTGTGACAGAAGAGACCCTCATTTTGCCCTAACAAGGTAGCTGAGGTGAATTGCTCTGTATAGTGGAAAGGGGTGAGAAAAGAGGGGTGTGTATGAGAATCTGGGAGTGAAGAGAGAAGAACCAGTGAGGATCAGGATACAGATTAGGAAACAAAAACAACCAAACACCTTGGGAGAATATATTTACTATTCTGGGGTGAGGGCTCTTAGCCTTTTTTTTTTTTTTTTTTTTTTTTTTTTAAGATGGAGTCTCCCTGTCACCCAGGCTGGAATGCAGTGGTGTGATCTTGGCTCACTGCAACCTCCACCTCTTGGGTTCAAGCGATTCTCCTGCCTCAGCCTCCCGGAGTAGCTGGGACTACAGGCGCATGCCACCACACTGTTAATTTTTTTTTGTATTTTTAGTAGAGACGAGGTTTCACCATGTTGGCCAGGCTGGTCTCCAACTCTTGACCTCAGATGATCCGCCCGCCTCAATCTTAACTTTTTATGTACCATGGCGCCCTTTGGCAGCCTGGTAAACATACAGATCCCTTTCCATGCAGAAAATAAAATACATAGGTTTACAAAGCAAACGTGACATTGAAATACAGTTATCAAAATATAAAAAGAAACAAATTTGAGATACAACAGCATATGTACTTTGTTATTAACACTTTACATAAAAGGATCTAGAAGTGGGTCTAATGGCCACCATATAGTTTGAAGTAGTGTTGAGCATAGATAACGTATTTCCAGATACAACAACTATAATATGATATTTAAAAAAACCTGTGGTTTCTGTTGCTGAGAAAGCCACAGCTACAGCTCACATAGTTGCCTACTTTAATATCAGAGGGAGGTGCTTAACTTCAGTATTTTTGTCCAACCAAGGTCATAGACCCTAGATAGAGAGCTTCTGCTGTAGAGATAATATAAATTTCCTCCTTCCCCGTGTTAAGTCTCTAGCAAGTATTACACTGAAAGGCAATGCTTCCATGGGAGCAGATTCTCCTGGGGGGCCTGGTATCCTGCCAACACTCAATGCCAAGGCATTTACCAAGGGCTCCGTGGACCATGGCGCTGGCCTGCGGTAGGTGGAGTTGGGGCCCCTGCTTGTGGTCTTGCATACTCATAATCAGGTGACTCGTTAAAAACACACAACGAATATCTGCTTATAAGAGAAATGCACTTAAAGACCAGGAAACAGTAGAATAAATATTTTCCCTAAAATGTGTTGAGAACCTGTAACAGGAAGGCTACAAGGGGTGATTCCTTCCACCTCTTCCTATCAGTGAGGCACTTTTAACATCTCAAAACATTTTTCCATCCATTATCTAATTTGTTTTTCACAACCACCCTGTGGTTGGCAATGCAGCTCTTATTCTTTTGCTTCTTCTTCTATATATATATAATATACACACACACACATATACACACATATGTATATATGTACATATATGTGTGTATATATGTATATGTGTATATATATATAAAACACAAAAATTCAATATGGAATAATCAGTAGTATTTCTGAGAAGACTACAACTATTCCATGCTCAGAGGGAATATTTAAATGAAATGAAATATTTAACATATAATCTCCCCTTGCTGCTAAAGAAGAGAAAAGGCAGTACTAAGTGCTTATTAAAGGAGAACACATTTTTGGAAAGTATGTGCTTATGAAAAATTCAAACAATACAGAAGTATTGAAGAGATTACTTAAAAATTTTTCCTCCTCCTAATAAAAATACATCAGAGAAACGGTATCAGACAGAGCCCAGTTAAGGGACAGAAGTAACTAGTTATTTAAACATAGATAATTCAATCTACAGATTAATTAGGTCCAAAGTTGTTAACAAGGTAACTGGAAAGGTAGAAAGATAACCAGAAGGCAGGGGTCCGCAAACTATGACCCGTGGGCCAAATCCGGCCTGCACCTTTTTTGTAAATAAAGCTTTATTAGAACACAGCCATGCTCATTTGTTTACATATTGTTTATGTCTGTTTTTGTGCCGTCACGACAGAGTTAAATAGTCTCAACAGAGATTATATGGCTTCCAAATTCTAAAATATGGATTATCTATCTAGCTCTTTGCCAGAGAGGTTTGATGACCCCTGCTCAGTACCGAGGTATCAAGGAGGTAGTGACTGTAGAAAGCAGCTTCTACTTCCAGGACTGCGTGAACAAAGACATATGGCTGGAAACTCCTTCTAAAACTTAGAAGCTTGGAGGAGTTAAAACTCAGACTCTGAGGAGGAGCCACTGTTGGCTGCTGCTGGTGTCTCTTAGGGAGGGGAGGCCTGCAAGTGCAGGAAAGCTGTGGCCCATTTCCATTTGAGTGAATGAAGAAACGAAACTCAAGAGAACTGCATTAGACCACATGGCATGGGCTCCAGTTCTTCTTGAAAATGGAGTTTCAACACTGGTTTAAAAGAAAGGAGAGAGGGTGGCAGGACATGGCATGGGAAGGGCATTCTTGCTTAGGGAATGTCTTATAGGGAATATGCAGTGCAGGAATAGAGCTTGGAAGAGAGAATGAAAGCTTCTCAGACCCCCACGCTCAGCTCACTGATCACACAGGTGGAACTGTGATCTCTGTGAATGGCCCCGAGGAATCAGTATTTTCTTTTACTTTTTTTTAAACAAACACTAATAAATTAGTACACTTGAAGGCATTTTTCTGATATCAGTCCTTCACCACTACCCACAAACCCTGCCCACACAAAGGGAGTCCACACCACCTTTGCATTGGAATCTGGCAGCTGAGTATTAGAAGGTACATTTATAAACGGGAGCATAGTTGCAAATATATCAGACAAGGGTTCTTACAGCTGCAGCCATTTTTAATTAAAGTAATTGGTGAAGGAAGCAAGGTATCAGTATTTTCAAAAGCTCTCCAAGTGATTCCAGGTTGTGGCCAAGGCTGAGACCAATGCTTGAAACCGTGAAATGCTTGTGCTCAAGTTCACAGAAGTGCTTCCTCTCCTCTTCCTGCCTCACTCGTGGAGTCTTCCCATGTTGGAAGGAGTCCATTGTTTTTGGGCAGAGATGGCTGCTTCTGCATCTGGTGGGCAGGTGGCAATTGTTGGCTGGGAAGCAGCAGCTCCATATCCCTCACAAACAACCTCAGGCATGACTGTTTCTGGTGCTGAGGCCACCAGGGGTGAGTGGGTTTTCCCTGGGCTACTTGCTAAGAGCAGTGTGGCTCTTTCTACTGTGTCCCCAGCGCTGTCGAGCCCCAGAGTGAAGCTCCTTTCAGAGCAGCAGCATTTGTGTAATGAAGGCAAAATAAACCTTCCCGAGGGAGGAAAACTCCTATGCAAGAGGAGGCAGGGGCAGCCAAGTCACAGGCCCAGGTAGCTCTGAATGCAGGACCCGAGGGGGTGGATTCGCCAAGCTGCACAACCCCGGGGCCTTTGTTGGCCTCACTGATGCTTTCCAGCCAGGAGAACACACTGAGCGATGGACTGAAAAAGCAAGCCTGCTTCTTCCTTAATTTTTTTTTTCCACAACGGAAGTGCTATATGGTCATTGTAAAACAAATGTTTTTTGGGAAAATACTGAAAAGCACAAAGTAGAAAATGATTATCTGTCATTCCTTCCACAACCCAGATATAACTACAGGTAGAATTTTGGGGTAATCAGCCTGAACATTCAATGCATACGTAAAATATAATATAGATATAGCAAAATTTGCATCCTGTTTTAAAAATGTAATATACCTTGAGCATTGTCAACTGCACTATTATTTTTAATGGCTTTCTGGTTCTATCATCATATCACACAGCTTTATTTAATCGTTTCTGTGTTTGTGGATGCCTGGGTTGTTTTTATTTTTCATTCTCCATAAATAATACCACAAGAAACATCCTTACAGATGTCTTGACCCACTTACTCGATTATTTGTAAGTTCCTCTTGAGTTCCAAGCTGTGGGCTTGCATGCCTTCTGCCTGGAGATCTTCTGCCTCCAGGCTCTTTACTTAGTTAATCTTTGTTTATCCATCTTCAAGTCTGAGCTTAGGATGTCAGTTCTTCCAGGAGCCTTCCTGACCTCAAGGCTAAAGAAATAGCTTTCCGCATGGATCTTTTGGTTATAAACCTTGGTAGCACTTTGCTCTTTTCCTTTACAACACTGACACATTTATTTCTGTCTTGTTTCCTGTCAGGTCCCCAAACTTTGAATAGCGTTGGGCCCGTGGTAGGTATCCAAGCATTTGCTGATCGGATACATACACATGTCAACCTTTCTTTCTTTCTTTCTTTTTTTTTTTTTGAGACAGAGTCTCTCTCTGTCACCCAGGGTGGAATGTAGTGGCATGATCTCAGCTCACTGCAAACTCCGGCTCCCGGGTTCAAGCGATTCGTGTGCCTCAGCCTCCCAAGTAGCTGCGATAACAGGCGCGTGCCCAGCTAATTTCTGTATTTTTAGTAGACACAGGGTTTTGCCATATTGGCCCAGCTGGTCTTGAACTCCTGACCTCAAGTGATCTGGCCGCCTGGGCCTCCCAAATGCTGGGATTCCAGGCATGAACCACTGTGCCCAGCTATACATCAACCTTCCTAAGCTGGGTTTTAAGTTATCTTTTCATATTCCACAGAGGCAAAGCTGTAGAAGACTGATTTAGCCTCTGTTTTACTCACAATCCCAAGGCTTCAACGAACAGGCTACAGATAATGAAGCCAAGACTGGGGACAGATCACCCCAAATGTTAGTTAGCTAACTGTGCTTATTTGATGGCCAAAGTCAGCTTCGCCAACCCAGCCTAGTAAGCTCAGAAAGCATGCCTTGGTTTCCTGAAGGACAAATTTACCTTTACTAGAGGAAAATATCTGTCCATCCATCCATCCATCTTGTATAGATTGATTATATTTCCTTCCTTCCTTCCTTCCTTCCTTCCTTCCTTCCTTCCTCCTCCCTCCCCCTCCCTCCCCCTCCCCTCCCCTCCCCTCCCCTCCCCTCCCCTCCCCTCCCCTCCCCTCCCTTCCCCTCCCCTTCCCTTCCCTTCCCTTCCCTTCCTTCTTTCCTTGAGACAGGGTCTCATTCTGTTTCCCAGATTGGAGTGCAGTGGCACAATCATGGCTCACTGCAGCCTTGACCTCCCAGCCTCAATGGATTCTCCCACCTCAGTCTCCTGAGTAGCTGGGACTACGAGTGTGTACCACTATGCCTGGCTAATTTTTTTTTTTTTTTTTTAGAAATAGGGCTTTGCCTTGTTGCAAGGAGGCTGGTCTCGAACTCCTGGGCTCAAGCGATCCTCCTGCCTCAGCATCCCAAAGTGGTAGGATTATAGGCACAAGCCATTGTGCCCAGCCTTATATATTATTTCTTTACTCAACAAATATTTTTTGAGTGTCTACCATGTCCCAGGCATGGTTCAAGTTTCAGTGAAAATGGTGGCTAAATCTCTTTCCATTTGGAGCTTATAGTTCATATAGTATGTGGAAAGCACTGTGCTATCAATTTAGAGAATATCCACTGAGTAAAGCATATAGTTCCTACTCCCAAGGAACTTACCGTCTACTGAAGATTTATGGCAAGCACACAAGTAGCTGTGCCACTAGTTGAAGGTGATATGAGAGCTGGAAACTAAGTATTATGGGAGAGTAAAATATTTCCTTCTTTGTCTGTGGTTTCTAAAGGAACTTCCATGTCTGTATACAATTTCAACTCTTGGTCCAGTGGTGGGAACCGCATTCAAGCTGATCCATACTCTCTGGCTTTAGTTGATGGGTCTAGGGAAGGAGGCTGATCCTAACTTGACCAATCTGCTTCCTTCTCTGAGATATTTCAGAATAAAATTAAGAGGTTCTATTTCTTCCTAGGACTGTATATTTTAAGAGGCAAAATTCTCAGGAGCTATAGGCAGCCATATTTCCTGCCACATGGATGTGCCAATCTAAACAACAGAGAGGGAGACTTTCTAAAAGAAAATTATATTTGGGAATAGGCATTGCAATGGGGATATGCATGCCATGGAAAACTGTGCATTTTCAGGGAGATAAAGGAAGACAAAGAATTTTAAAGGAAAAATGAGGAAGATTACATAATAGTTTTGAGATATTATCTTTGGCTACAAGGATTAATAACAAGAGTGACATCAGACCTAGGTTGGACAGGTGGTTGCTGGGCAGATGTCCTCGCAGAAGTATTTTTTTGTGTAAGGTTGTGATGGCCTTTGTGCAAGGTCGTGGTTTTTGCAGAGTCTTTGTGATAGTTCTTGTCATCAGGCTTTCATGCGTGAGAACCTCCCTTCGTGACCTACCTTGGCTCTGTACGTCAGAATTTTTAACACAAGTGACTCCATTTTGATTCTGACAACTTTCATAGAATAAAATGGGCTGCAGTGAGAAAGAATGTAGCCTAAGTGAAGACAGAATTAGGAGATGGAACGTCTGGGGACCTTTTATTCCATAGTCCTAGTTGTACCCACAGCCTAGCTGTAGCTTCTCCCTTTTTTGGTTTTACTTGTTCAAATCTTTCGTGTATTCCATTGGCCAATATATTCACTTCTGAGACTTATTATTTAAGGTTGCACCTAACCAAAAGACTCTTTTCTAAATTGGAAGGCTTTCCGGAACAGGTGACATTTAACCTGAATCTTAAAGATTTCATAGGACTTAGATGTTTTAAGGTTTGCCTTTTGGTCCAAGCCTGAACAACACACACAAAAAATAAATAATAATAATAATAAAAAAGTCATATTTTGATGGTTGTTTTGTACTTAAAAAAATTAAAATAGGCTGAGCACGGTGGCTCACACCTGTAATCCCAGCACTTTGGGAGGCCGAGGCAGGCGGATCACGAGATCAGGAGTTTGAGGCCAGCTTGGCCAACATAGCGAAACCCCATCTCTACTAAAAATACAAAAAATTAGCCGGGCATGGTGGCAGGTGCTGGCAATCCTAGCTACTTGGGAGGCTGAGGCGGGAGAATGGTGTGAACCCAGGAGGCGGAGGTTGCAGTGAGCCCAGATCGTGCCACTGCACTCCAGCCAGGGTGACAGTGCGAGACTCCGTCTCAAAAAGAAAAAATTATATAGAAAAATTTAATGTTTACCCTCATCACCTCATAGTCCTCATAACCCTCCAGAAATAACAACTGTTAATTTGGGATGATCATTTAATAAACAGTGATCTATAGTCTGCTGTTTTCTCAATATAAGCATTTAAGAAATGTTTTTGTTTTTTGAAAAAACTTTACTTGGAAATAATTTCAAATTTACAAAAATTTGTAAAATTAAAAATAATACAATGAAAAGAAATTCTACTAGATGTATCTTATTTTATTTATTTATTTATTATTATTTTTTCAGACAGGGTCTTGCTGTGTCACCCAGGCTGGAGTGCAGTGGTGTGATCATGGCTCACTGTAGCCTCAACTGGGCTCTTGTGATCCTCCCACCTCAGCCTCCCAAATAGCTTGGACTATACGTGTGTACAACCATGCCTGGCTATTTTTTTAATTTTTTGTAAAGTTAAGGTGTTACTATATTGGCCAGGCTGGTCTGAAACTCCTCCTGCCTTGACCTCCCAAAGTGTTGGGATTACAGGAGTGAGGCACTGTGCCTGGCCTCAACTGATATATATTTTTTATTGTTCACCTTTGAGTCATTGGAAGGCAAATTATATACATTATAGACCTTTACCTCTCAATTCTTTAGGGTATATATTTTAAGAATAGGAGTAATCTGTCACATAATTACAATACAATTGTCACCTTCATAAATTTTCACTGATTGATAGAATAATGTTATTTAACTTATTGTCTATATTCCAGTTTTTTCAGTTGTTGTAATAATATAGCATTCTTCCCTTCTGGTATATGATTCAATATAGGGTCAGGTATTGTTTTCAGCTGTCACGTCTCCACAGCCTCCTTTAATCTGGAACTTTTTCACAGCCTTTCTTTGTATTTTACAATATTTACATGTTTTTAAAATAGAAAGTTCCTTGTTTTATGTTTCCCTGATATTTCCTAGTGATTAGATTGATTATATTCTGCATTCTCTGCCAGAGTACTGCATAGATGATGAGTCCTTTTCGGGGGATAACATCTGGAGGTATAATTTAACTGCAGGAAAATGCATGAATCATAAATGTACAGCTTGATGACTTTTTGCATATTTACATACCTGTATAACTAACAAGATCAAAATCAAGAATATTTCCATCCTCTCAGGGAGTTTTGTTGTGCTGCTTCCTGTAAACGTCCACTCTCCCCTCTCCACCCAAAGGTAGCCCCTCTTCTTACTTCTAGCATCATGTATTAGTTTTTCATGTTTTTGGATTTCATATAAAATGAATTATACAGTCAGTATTATTTTATGTCTTACTTCTTATTATTATTTCTTTTTTTCCTGAAACGGAGTCTCGCTTTGTTGCCCAGGCTGGAGTGCAGTGGGATTATCTCGGCTCACTGCAACCTCTGCCTTCTGAGTTCAAGTGATTCTCCTGCCTCAGCCTCTCAAGTAGCTGGGATTACAGACTCCCACCACCACGCCTGGCTCATTTTTGTATTTTTAATAGAGACTGGATTTCACCATGTTGGCCAGGATGGTCTCGAACTCCTGACCTCAGGTGTTCCACCTGCCTCAGCCTTCCAAAGTGCTGGGATTACAGGCGTGAGCCAACGTGCCAGGTCTGTCTTACTTACCTCTTTCATCTAATATGATGTTTTTGAGTTTCTACTATGTTGATGCATAGATCCACAGTTTATTTTTTTCCTCTGCCATTTAGTATTCCATTGCATGAATACATTGCAGTTTGTTTATCCATTTTCCTTTTGCTGGAGAATGTTTTCAGTTTTTGGTCATTATAAATAAAATTTTTATAAAAAACCCTTTATAAGCCTTTTGTGGATATATATTTTATATGTCTTTATATATCTACTCCAATGTTGGAATCCAATTGCTAGACCATACAGAAAGCTTATGTTTACATTTTTAAGGAAGTGCTAAATAGTTTCCGAAAGTGCTTTTACCATTTTGCACTCATAACAGGTGTTTATGAGAATTCTAATGGCTCCACATTCTAACCAATGCTTGCAGTACTCAGTCTTTTTTATTTTAGCTCATTCTGGTGATCATATAGTAGCATCTCTTTGTGGGTTTTCTTTGCATTTCCCTGATCAATTTTAAGCATCTTCCTATAAGCTTTTTGGTCACTTGGATAGCTTTTTTTGTGAAATGCCTTCTCAAGTCTTTTGCCCATTGTGTTAATTGGGCAGTATGGTTTCTGTTATTGATTTCTAAGAGTTCTTTACATATTTTGGATACAAGTTATATCATGTATGTGTGTGTATATATATTATATATATTTATGGTGAATATTTTCTCTCAGCTTATCTTTTAATTCTTTTAATGGTATCTTTTCATGGACAAAAGTCTTTCACTTTGACCAAGTTCAATTTATCAATTAAAAAAATAAATTGCAGCTTTCACCTTTCACATAGCCACCCCAAATTAATTTTTGCATATGGTGAGAAATAAGGGCCAAGGCTCCATCCTGTGTAGGTTCTAGGCCCTGCCTCTAGCAGGGCTCTGGACTCTGAGCTCCTCATGCTGCGGATGTCTCCACTCTCCGGCCTGGCCCAGCTTCTCTTGCTGCTGCGACTGCACGGCAGGCAGATGTGGTGGACACAGAGAATTAGCTCTGCATTTAAAGCTCTTACAGATTCCAATCTCTCTTGCCAGCCCACAGGCTGTTCTAAGCTCAGCTAGTTTCTCCTCATTTTTGTAAAGTCCCTGTGCCTATGGCAGGCTGGATTCTCCACAGACTCAGCAGACCCCTCTAGGGAGGAGAGCAGCCTCTGACCTCTTTTCACCTAGGAGGGCCTCCTCCACCAGCACGCTGTTCCTTTAGACTTCTTTGCTTCCACAGCTTTCTGATGTCATTTACAAATATACAATGGTTTTTAGCTTATTTATGCTTTTCCTAGTTGTTATAGTGAGTGTGATGACCCATTGCAACTGTCCACATCATCACTGAAAGCTAGAGACATAGTTCCATGACTTTCAATTACTATCTACAGAGTAACAATTCTCCTATTTTTATTTTGAGCCAGAACTTGGCTAATGAATCCCAGACCTTTATCTCTGGTTATCCTAATGTTTCATAAGCCTCTTAAATGTACATATCTGGGATGGGATTCATCATATTTCCCTGTAAAACAGCTGCTACCTGGAATTTGTTGTCTTGGTGCACGCCATTCCCACCTACCTAGTCACCCAATTCCTGAACTCGTTGACTCTTTCTCCCTCACCACCCACATCAATGAGTTACTAATTTCACTGGAATCTGTCTTGGAAAACCTCATATATCTCAATGCCTTGATTCCCCTGTCACCGCACTGCTCAAGGCCCTCACAGTCCCTGGTCAGAACAATTGCAATCTCTTCCTAACTGATCCCTAGTCTGGGTCTCTCTCTGTCCGCCTCACATTCTTTTCCTTACTACTTGCAAACTGACTTTTGACCAGGCATGGTGGCTCACGCCTGTAAGCTCAGCACTTTGGGAGGCAGAGGCAGGTGGATCACTTCAGATCAGTTTGAGACCAGCCTGGGCAACACGGTGAAATGCTGTCTCTACTAAAAATACAAAAATTAGCCAGTTGTGGTGGCACGTGCCTGTAATCCAACCTACTTGGGAGGCTGAGGCAGGAGAATTGCTTGAACCTGGGAGGCGGAGGCTGCAACAAGCCGAGATTGCACCACTGCGCTCCAGCCTGGGTGACAGAGTGAGACTCTGTCTCAAAAAAAATAAAAATAGGAGTGATTTTTAAAAATAAATGGCTTTTTGAAACACAGAAGTAGCTAAAATAAATACACATCTCTTTGAATACTCATATGTGATTGAGTCACTCCAAGGCTTTAAAATTCCTGATAGCTCTCTTAATTTTCACAGAATAAAGTATAAATCTTACAGAATTCAAAGTCCCTCCTAGCCCAAGCCCATTTTTCTAATCACGTGTTCAGTCAGTCCCACATTGATGACTGGGGGCCAGTGCTGTGCAGCATGGTAGGGTGGGGTGCCGTTCACATTGTATTTCTATATGAATGGCAATGCCATTCGTGCCATTAGAGTTTTGCAGTGAAATATCCCAGTTATTCCCCAGCAGCTCTGGATTGCTCTCAGTTCTCTGAAAATAAAATGTTCATTCACACCTTTTCACTGTTTTCTCAATAGCTTTCCTTAGTTTCACCACTGGCAAAATTCCTCTTTCTACTCCAAGAGCCAGCTCAGCTGACTCCATGACCTTTTAGGATTTTCTGTAGCCACTCAGCCAATACAAAATAATAAGTTATTCCATTATTTGGGTTCCATTGTAAATGAAATTCCACACTGTATTACCAGTTTGGTTTATATATCTGTCTCTCCTGCTAGACAGTCGGGTTTTAAGGGGAAGTTTATGCAGTCAAGCACCCTCAACTGTTAGGCTGAGTACATCTTTGCTAATTTGAGTTGGAATTAATATATGTGAACAGGGTGTGAACTGATTGTTGAGAGCTTTGAACATCAGTTTGTGGAGTTTGTATTTTATCCAGGAGACAATGAAGAGGCATTAGGATTGGGGCTGGGCAGGCAGTAGCTGATGAAATGGACTCTGCGATGCTTAACAAACATGGGGCAGCATCAAACAAAGAGCAGTCTAGGCAGGAAGGGCAGCTGGGTCGCCTGTCCAGCCTGTAGCCCTGGATGGCAGTCTCCCTCAGACCCTGTGAATGGGCATGTGAAAGCCCTCTTCCTGCAGAGGAGAACAATTAGCCAATTTCAGAATTGACTCCATGTTAGCTTTTAATTTTAATATCCAATTTAATGTTCCAAATGTTGGTTTGTTGAAATCATCCCATAAGCACATTTGCAGATGTTTCTTTTTTTTCCCTTTTTTTTTTTGGAGACAAGGTCCCACTGTCACTCAGGCTGGAGTGCAGTGGCGCAATCATAGCTCACTGCAGCCTTGAATTCCTGAGTTCAAGTGAACCTCTCACCTCAGCCTCCCCAGTAGCTGGGACTACAGGCACACGTCACCATGCCCAGCTAATTTTTAAATTATTTTGAAGAGACAGGGTCTTGCTATGTTTCCCAGGCTGGTCTCAAACTGCTGGGCTCAAGTGATTCTCCTGTGCTGGCCTCCCAAAGTGCTTGGATTACAGGTGTGAGCCACTGTACCCAGCCTGTAGATGTTTTTTTTGATGATAGTGGCTAGGCTGGTTCTAGGTGTAAAAAGCAGCTTCTTTATGACAGGCTACATGTTCTGCTTCTGCGCTGGGATATGTGAAGAAATAAGCCTTCAGCTCTAGGGCAGATGTACGTCCAGTCTCTGCTTCACCCCCCATCTGACTTCCTTTTCCCCCGCTGGAACCCACAGACCTACAAAAGGACTTTGGGCCCATCCAGGCTGGACATGGCAGGGACATGGCAGCAACGTATTTTTCTACAGAATCAGGTCATCCTTGCAGCTCCTTTGTTTCTCTCAATTTTCCTTATTTATTTTCTTTGTTTTCCCCTTGGTCCTGATTTTCTATTTCATTAACTTTGTTATGTATTTCTTCTGCTGAAAACAACATCAGATACATTTTGGAAAAAGGCAGGCTATAAATAAAACCAATAAGATAAAATAAAATAATAGGATGCCTTAAAAAAATACATGTTTATTATAGAAATTTTATGAAATGTAGACAGATGTAAAGCAGAAAGTGAGAGTTATTCTTTTAGAGAACACCAGAATTAACATTTTGGCATGTACCTTTCTGTATTTTTACAAAAAATTTATATATTTGTATATTATACTTTATATGTTGACATGCAGATATTATTATGGTTTAAACATCCTCTCCAAAACTCATGTTGAAATGTAATTGCCTGTGTAATAGTATTAAGAAGTGAGACCTTTAAGAGATGATTAGATCCTGAGGGTTCTGCTATGATGGGTTGATCAATGCCATTATCCACTGGAGTGGGTGAGTTATCATGGGAGTGGGTTCCTGATAAAAGGGATAAGTGTGGCCCAATTTCCTATCTCTGTCCCTCCCACTTGCTTGCCCTTCTGCCTTCCATCATGGGATAAATCAGCAGGAAGGCCCTCACCAGATCCTGGCACCATGGGCTTGGACTCCCCAGACTCCAAAACCAAGCACCAAATAAATTTATCTGCTTTATAAATATGCAATATTTTTTATGAGCAGCATAAAATGGACTAAGACAGATATAGATATATATATACACACACATTGATTAAATATGCAATAACAATAAAATGATTATGTAGTTACAAATTGATTTAAATGTAATAAAATAAAGCAATAATAAATACTGTATTTTATAACTTGCTCAAGTCCCATATATAAAATAATGTAGTATTTGCATATAACCTACTCATGTCCTCCCGTGTATTTCAAAGCATCTCTAGATTTTAATAATACCAACATAAATATTATGTAAATACATAGTTGTTATACTGTATTTTTAAAACTGGTATGATTTATCTTTTAAAAATTTTTTCTGGATATTTTTGATTGGACATTGGTTGAATCTGAGGTATCCAGCAGGTGGATATAGAGGGCTGACTGTATTTCATGCTACACAACAATTTAAGAAGAACTTGATTAGATCTTTAAAGGAGCTCAGAAATTAGATAATAAAACATCTGAATGAGGTGGAATTGGAGGTTGCAAAGCTAAGGAAAGAAAACGAGGAATAAAACACTATCACTATAAAAGTAATAAATTAAAAACAGAAAGGAATAGAATAATCATGGCTGAAAATGTAATCATTGAAATTTTGTTAAACATAGGCTAAAGATAATTTTGTTAAACATAGGCTGGGTGTGGTGGCTCATGCCTGTAATCCTAGCACCTTGGGAGGTTGACGCAGGTGGACCACAGGAATTCAAGACTAGCCTGGGCAACATGGCAAAACGTGGTCTCTACAAAAAATACAAAAGTTAGCTGGGCATGGTGGCATACACCTGTAGTCCCAGCTACTCAGAGGGCTGTGGTGGAAGGATAGCCTGAACCAGGGGTTTGAGGCTGCAAGTGAGCTGTCATCCAGCCTGGATGACAGAGTGAGACCCTGTCTCAAAACAAAACAAAAAAACTTGAATGATTTATTTACTTAATTTTGAGACAAGGTCTCATTCTGTCACCCAGGTTGCTCACTGCAACCTCTGCCTCTCAGGCTCAGGTGATCTTCCCACCTCAGCCTCCTGAATAGCTGGGACCACAGGCATGCACCACCACACCTGGCTGATTTTTTTGTACTTGTTTTTTGAGAGGAGGTTTTGCCATGTTGCCCAGGCTGGTCTTGAACTCCTGGACTCAAGCAATTCACCCTACTCGGCCTCTTAAAGTGCTGAGATTACAGGCATGAGCCACCACACCTGGTCGAAGCTTAGATGATTTATAAAAGAGAATAAAAGAAATAGAGAAAAAGATGATAACAGCTATGGAATAGAGATAATAATCAAATGCTGATAAACATGAAGTAAAGAACTCAATGAATAGAAAAGTTGTTAAAAGATTTCATAGAAGAAAAATTTCTCTGGAATGAATATCTGACTTTGATGTAAAAGACAAACTATATTGTATAATAAAATTGGTCTAGATGGTAGACTCTGAAATGTATCCTTTTAAATTTATTGGAGAAAGAAAAAGATAGGCATTCTTTAGGTCACCATGCAGAATAAGCAAGTCTTTTGAACAGGGGTCAGATTATTATGAGACTTTCCACAGCAACAATATAGTCAATGGAGCAATGTCTATAATTATGAGAGAAAGCATGAAATAAAACAAAACATCAGCAATTATCGAACGTAAAAAAATCAGGGAATAATTATTTTAGAGCCATTCTGGAAGTGAATAAATCAACTACTTTGTGGTAAAATTCCAGTAAACCAAGAGACAAGTGGAGACGCCTTAGAGAAAAAAAAAAAAAAAAGCAAAAACACCAAAACAAGTGGATCAACACATGTAAAAACACAGTGAGATAATGCCCAGAAAGTTCTGAGGTAAAGAGTGTGACAAGAATTTTATAGCCACGTTGATTTTCTAGTAGAAAGGGGAGGACTCTCTCTCTGACCCCAACATACACTTGTGGAAATTTGCATTTGGTGCTCAGACCCAGAACTGTTGCAAAACAGCTAAAATTCTCTAATGCCAAGCAGGAGCTCTGGTGGCCCTTTTCCTTGAGACCCCTGCTGTTTCTGTGCCATCTTTTATTCTGGTCTCAGTATCTCTACTACTTCAATTTCTAGCCCCTCCTTCTTTGCCAATAGAAAAAGCACAATAGTTCGTGTAGGGATTTTGCTTGATATTCATGAATGAGGTTAGACTGTAATGTTACTTTCTAATAATGTCTTTGTTCTGTTTTCAAATTAAAGTTATGTTTGCCTCATAATACGAGTTAGAGTATATGATTTTTATTTTGTAATCTTTCTATGGTTTAAGATTGGAACCAATTTTTTTTTTTTTTTTTAGATGGAGTCTCTCTCTCTCATCCAGGCTAGAGTGCAGTGGCAAGATCTTGGCTCACTGCAAACTCCACCTCCTGGGTTCAAGCAATTTTCCTGCTTCAGTCTCCCGGGTAGCTGGAATTACAGGTGTGTGCCACCACGCCTGGCTAATTTTTGTATTTTTAGTAGAGATGGGTTTCACCATGTTGGCCAGGTTGGTCTTGAATTCCTGACCTGAGGTGATCAGCCCACCTTGGCCTCCCAAAATGCTGGGATTACAGGCATCAGCCACTGTGCCCGGCCAAGATTTAAAATAATTTTTTAAAATGTTATAACGTAGTACATGTTTCAGTTGTGAGCTTCTGTATTGATAGTGTAGTAGTAAAAACAAAGTCTGATGTTACCAGTGGTTTGAAATTTACTGAGATTTATTTTATGGCCTGGTACAAAGTCAATTTTTACAAATGCTTCATTTGCACCTCATCTGTTCTCTCTGATTATTGATTCCAGATTTATATATACATGGCTATTAAACCAAGACTGTTTATTATGTTGTTCAAATTTTCTATATCCTTACATTTTAATTTAATAAAAAATTAAATTTTGTCTTGAAACCATACATTTCTTAGATAGGCATCTTAAAATCTCCCACTGTGATTGAAAAATTTTTATTTCTCCAAGTAGTTTTGTCAAACTTTGCTTTATATATTTCAAGCCCATGTTATTAGAATCCTATATATCAATTAAGTAAATTATAACATTAATGCTTAACTTCTAAAGTTAACCAATATGTTTGCTTTCCATCCCAAACAATGCAGGACCTTGGGCCATCATCATTCCAATTATGCCCTTCTTTCCTTATATGCTATTTCTGTCATATGTTTGCATCGTATCTTGTCTTACTTTCTCTTCATAAGACATTATTTTCTGATATTTATTTATTTGGTTTTGTAGTATACTCCCATGGTTCAAAATACAATATATGATGTGAAAATTCAATCAAAAATTATTTCTCCCACTACTGACTACCACCTCGCTCCACAGAAGACTTATGTAATCCTCTGATATTTCTTAGTATTCACAAAACTATGAATATGAATTCTTATTTTTCTACTTTCACGTGCAACAGTCAGCATAATGCAAACACTTCTGTACTTTGATTTTTAGAACTAAACGGCATATCTCAGTGATCTTTCACATCAATATATAGGATTGTCATCATTCATTTTTGTATAACAATATTCCATTGTATGGATGTACAATTATTTGTTTAATGAGAGCTTTATTGTTGGAAACTTGGGTTGTCTCCAATCTTTCTAATACAATGATGTGATGAATACTCTATATTGTAGTCAACACTGTTCAATTTCTACGAGGGTAGTTAAATCTGTGAAATGAATTCCCAGAATTAGGGTTGCCAGGCCACAGGGTAAATCAATTTTTGATTGCACAGATTTTGCCAAATTGCCCTTGTGGATTTGATTTGCTAATACTTTGATAAAAAAATTTTCATCTATATGCATGAGTGAGATTGATTTATAATTTTGCTTTCTTACCTTTTTTTTTGGTCATTATGTGTATCAGGACTATGTTTGCCTCAAAAAGGGTATTTGTGATGTTCTTCTCCCACCCCCTGTAGAGTTTGTATAACGTTGGCTTTTTCTTTTCTTAAATATTTGGTAAAATTTGTTAGTGAGTCCATCTGGGCCTGAAGTTTTCCTCGTGGGAAGGTTTTAAATTACTGATTAAAATTTTTAATTGAATTATATAGTCTGACATTACTGAAAGAGGAAACTGAGGCCTCTTTGCAAAAAAAAATTCAGGCTGACATGATTTCTCTCAGCACAGAGAACTGTTGACAATAGTAGTTAAGAGCATAGTCTCTGAAACAAGGCCAACTTGGTTTGAATTCTG
This sequence comes from Hylobates moloch, assembly GCF_009828535.3. Lineage (NCBI taxonomy): Eukaryota > Metazoa > Chordata > Mammalia > Primates > Hylobatidae > Hylobates > Hylobates moloch. The sequence continues at coordinate 17,754,367 of NW_026652299.1, forward strand.
ACTCTGACACTTACTAGCTGTGTGGGAAAATTATTTAAGCTTTCTGCTTCAGTTTTCTTGTGTGTACAGTGTGAATAATAGTAATGCCTACCTCATTGTGATTTTGAAGATTAAATGGGTTAATGTAAGTAAAGCACTTCTAGGCACATCACAGACACATATAAGTACTAATTTCCATTATTGAATATATCATCCCACTGTATTCTGGTTTATGTTGAGAAGAGTCTTGCAATATAATTTTTGTTCCTTTGGTATTAATTTATCTTTCCTTCCTGGCTACTTTTATAATCTGCTCTTTGTTTTGGTATTTTCTAGTTTGATTATGATGTATCTCAGAATGTATTTCTCTATCCTCTTTCTTCTGAAATCTGTGGATTAGAGTACTTAATCCGTTCTAGAAAATGCTTACCTCTTATTATTATTATTATTTTTTCAAAGATTGCTTCTGCCTAGTTCTCCTTCTCTTCTTTCTGGAATTCTGACCATAATGTGTTGTACCTTCCTACACCATCGTTCATGCCTCTTGACTTCTTTTTGGTGTTTTTCCATCTCTTCATCTATTTGTGGCTAATTTTAATAATCTCTTTAGTCCTCATTTCTAGTTCACTATGTGTCTCTTCAGCTATGACTAATCTGCTCTGCAGTGAATCATTAAGGTTTTAATCTCAATTACTAGTTTTTTAAAAAACTTCTAGAAGTTTTGTTTGGTTCTTTTTGAAATGGTTGGGCACACTTCATATTTTTAGTTCCCTGTTCATTTTCAAGCATCCCCTCTATTTAAGCATGGTAAACATAAGTTTATTTTTATTTTTATTTTTTGAGGCAGAGTCTCACTGTGCTCCCCAGGCTGGAGTGCGGTGGTACGATCTCAGCTCACTGCAACTTCCACCTCCCGGGTTCAAGTGATTCTCCTGCCTCAGACTCCCGAGTAGCTGGAATTACAGGTGCCTGCCTGACTTATTTTGTATTTTTAGTAGAGACAGTTTTCGCCATGTTGGCCAGGTTGGTCTTGAATCCTGAGCTTGGGTGATCCACCTGCCTCGGCCTTCCAAAGTGCCGGAATTACAGGAGTGAGCCACAGCGCCTAGTCAAGCATAGTAAACATAATTTTAAATTATGTTTCTGAATAATTATAAATCTGAAATGTTTCATGATGTTTCCACCCTTTCTTGTTTTGGCTTATTCTCAAACATGGCTCCTTGTTTTCTTGGGTATTTTGTGATGTTAAATTTAAAGCTGCTCCTTGGAACTTTATCTGTAGGAGTTCTCTGGGGGCTGGGCAGAAGGTAGGTCCTCCAGAGAGAAACTTTAGTTGCTTCTGCTGTGTAACTTAAGGCAATATCACAGTCTGGGATGACGTGAAATCCTATTTTTTGTTTGAGGTTTTACAAAACATGAGGAAGTAAAAATTTGGGCCACAAATTTAAGTACCTTTTAAACTTAATCTTAATACTTAAAAAATACCAGTTAGTAAAATCTAGCTGTGTGTCTGAGGGTCCATCTGTGTGTTTTTCTCTGTATATGTGCCTAGAGTTATTAGAAATGAAATCTACCAACATTAACGAGGCTTATTCCTAGGTAATGCAATTTAATGAATTTTACTTTGTTCTATTTTGTAGTGCTTAATTTTATTTTGTTATGACTACTATTTGCCCCCCACCCAATACAATAAAGTCCTTGTTTTAAAAACAAATAAATATGCGAAAACTTTGCTATAACTCCTTAAATACCTTCCCTCAATCCAACTGGAGGCATCCTGCCTGGGCCTCCCTGTGCTTCTGTTCTGTAACTGGATTCCTGCCCTGTGCTCTGTGTCTAGGTCCCTGTTTGTAACCTTGGATTAGAGTCCAGTCTCTGGTTTCTAATCCAACGTCTCCAGCTTCAGTACTTGCTGACAGACTTGTCGAGCCTGCCTGCTAGTTTTTAATATCTGGCCCATATCAAGAGTTCTTTTGCCAGGGCCTGCCCAGCAGGTTGCTCTTGTCAGATCCTTGCTGCCAGTTCCTGTCTTGCTGTTGCACCAGGCTCCTCTGTCAGCCCCTCCAGATGGTGTGCTCTGCTGGCTGCACTGCAGTCCTCAGCACCTTCTGCCAGACCAGGGCTTCCCTTAGGAAAAAGCTACTTGTGGGTACCAGTTGGTCTGTCTCTAAATCTCTCCCTCCCTAACTCTCTCCCTCTCTCATTCTAGTCCCTTTCTTCCCATCTTGCCTGTCCTCATCACTCCCTTCCCCACCTTCCCCTTCTGCTGTCTATTCTATCCCACCACTCTCTTCTTTTCTCTCTCCTTCTATCCCCTTTCTCTTTTATTCTTCTCCTCCCCTTGGCTGCCCTCCCATTCCCTCCCTTGATCCCTCTTTCCTCTTTTCTGATTCATTCTTCCTCCTCCCATTTCTTATCTGTAAAATGACTTGTACAGGTGATTAGATTAAATAATAAAATCTAGATTTCTTAGTATACTGTTGGATTCATAATTAATGCCATTATAATTATTACATATTTAATAAATCATTCATTCATTCATTCATTCAACAAACATTAATATCCTGTCATGCACCAGGGATAGTGCTAGGCATTCGTGGTTGAGTCACAACCAAGTAAGGAGAATAACAAGGGAACAGACACATGCTCCAGAGTTAGCTGGCTGGTCTGTGCTACTAGGAGCAATGGTATGTGTCCCCTAGTACATAGAGGCCTGGATTGTCAGGCCTGTGGCAGAATTCAAGAGCACTACTCCACAGCTGGTTAACATTGCCCCCTGAAGGATTTGTTTCCTGATTTGTTTTCCTCAGCAGAGTGTTATTGCCGAGAAGATGGATGTCCTTACCTCTAAATATGTGGAGCCTTTTGGTTGGCACAGAACTCTAAGTCAGCCTGCCTGGACTCTAAGCCTGGGACATTCTCAAAACAGAATTCAGAAAATCTATATTTGAGTGATTTTTACAAACAAGGCAGTAGATAGGAAATAACGGGGTGTAGGTGCTTGCCGCACCTTTTTCAGGAGGTAAGCTGGATCTCTGCAAGACTTGAGATTTCTTTTTAAAAGGAATCTATGCAGTCTCTGAGTTTCATTATGAGCCAGACTTGGGCTCCCAGTACCAATTCTTGTCCAGAAAATTTTGTCTTTGGAAAATAAGATGTCCCAGAAGACAATTTTCTACAAGTAGTTGAGCTGTTTTTGAAGTGCCATTGAGTGTGAAATGTATGATTTCTACTTGTATTGGACATTTGGCCTTTGAGGCAGGCCACCTGTCAAGCCCCTGTGCAGGGTCACTGTCCAGAGGAGGCACGGCAGGGCCAGCTTGGAGCTGCAGTGCAACCCAGCAGCACTGTTGCCAGGCTGGGGCCTGCAGGCTCTCGATCTTCATGTTATTTATGTAAGTCTGTCTTAGCTCCCTCTCTCCAGGTCCCCTTTCCTGGACTGACCTCTGGATGCACACAGCTGGGCTCCCTCTTTCTTCCAGGCTGGACCATATGACCTGAAACTTCTGATATTGAACCTGCCATCAAAATCTGCCTGTCGCTTGTCCCAACCCCTTAGATTCCTGCTCACTCCTAGAGACCTGAGGTCAATGAAGATGTTGCATTATATCACAGCTTTCCCTGGTTGGAAAGTTAACAATGTCCCTACCAGATAACATAGAGGCTGGGGTGACAATGCACATCTTCTAAAGTCCTTTAGGAATTAGCCTGTTGAGGAGTTTTTCACACACTATAGCAGGTGGGTAAGGGAGATATTTAAGGACCTGTGGGATTTTCCTTATTTCTCAAATCATACCCATTTTGTGGCTACTTTCTTTGTATATAAAAAGGACTGGTCTTCATTGTAAAACATCTACCGCAAAAGGTTCAGGGACTGGAAGGACAAACACAGGTCTGTAAGGAAGGTGAGAACCTGGCTGTTGGGTCAGTCTCATTTCTTTGGGCTGTTTTTCACTGGATCCCAGCTAGCAAGGCTCTTTATCTTTTTGGGTAACAATTCTGTCATAGATGTTTCTTCAGCTTTTCAAAGTAATACATGCTCATTTTAGGTAACTAGAATGCACATAATAAAAAATATGAGTCAAGAATGATGGTTTCCAGCTTCATCCATGTCCCTACAAAGACATGAACTCATCATTTTTTATGGTTGCATAGTATTCCATGGTATATATGTGCCACATTTTCTTAATCCAGTCTATCATTGTTGGACATTTGGGTTGGTTCCAAGTCTTTGCTATTGTGAATAGTGCCGCAATAAACATATGTGTGCATGTGTCTTTATAGCAGCATGTTTTATAATCCTTTGGGTATACACCCAGTAAGGGGATGGCTGGGTTAAATGGTATTTCTAGTTCTAGATCCCTGAGGAACCGCCACACTGACTTCCATCATTCTCAGCAAACTATCGCAAGGACAAAAAACCAAACACCGCATGTTCTCACTCATAGGTGGGAATTGAACAATGAAAACACATGGACACAGGAAGGGGAACATCACACACCGGGGCCTGTTGTGGGATGGGGGGAGGGGGGAGGGGGGAGAGATAGCATTAGGAGATGTACCTAATGTTAAATGACGAGTTAATGGATGCAGCACACCAACATGGCACATGTATACATATGTAACAAACCTGTACGTTGTGCACATGTACCCTAAAACTTAAAGTATAATTTAAAAAAATATGAGTCATTCATCATCCTACAATCTAGTTAGACCCACAGCTAATTAGATTGGTATATGTGCTTCTGATCAGAGACAGTTCGATAGATGGAGAAGCCTCAACATCACTCCATTTAGCTTGGTGGAGATAATGCAGTTATTATAGTTCTTTAACTCTAGAACCGTGGTTCTCAAGGTGTCATCCCTGACCCAGCAGCATTGGCATCATTTGGGACTTGTTAGAAATGCAAATTCTCAGGCCCTGCATCAAATCTTCTGGGAATCAGAAATTCTAGGGGTTAGCCCAGCAATCTGTGGTCAAATAAGCTCTCTAGGTGATTCTAATGCACACCAAATCTGAGATTTACTGCTATATAATGAATCTGACTCTCTGAACCAGTGCCCCCTCCTGACCCCTATCTCATCTGCTATGAGGGATTGCTAGAAGAGAGCCTCAATTTAGCTCAGTTGAGTTTAAGCTTAATCCAAGCCCACAATTTATACAGTCTTTTTAGATTTAACATCATCTTCTTGGGACAATTGCTCAGGCCCTGCCTGCCTCACGCATCTCTTCTCAAATGACATTTGGGAGATCAGGGGATGAACCTTACATGTCCACATGGCTAGATGAACCCCTGCCTTGTGCTGGCACCTCCAGGGGTGCTGCCTGCTGTTGCTGAGATACAGCTAGCCTGGTCTCATCTTTAGACATTCTGCTGTCATTTTCCCAGGCATCTGTGGACTGCTGACATGTGTCCTGTTCTCTCCCTCAACTTGTTCAGGATCCAGGGGCCTCCTCCTGCTACCTAGGTCTTCTCCTAGCTCCCATGGGTACTGTAGACCTGGGTTTCTGCCATGTCTTCCACTTGCCCTGACCCAGTTGGCTGGGCTGCCCCCTGTCCAGGTCTTAGCTCAGGGTCCCTGCCCATGATGCTCATCCAATCAGCAGTGACTTTCTGCCTTCTTAGCCAAGCTGGGGTCAAGTCATGCGTCACAGGGTGCTTTGCACAGCGGTTCTTTCCTTGAGCCCTAAGGGGAGAGTAGGTTCAAGTCCTGTCTGCCTCAGTGGTCCCGTGAGCTCTTGGGACACAGTTTCTTCTCCCCAAACATCTTCCCCACTCTTTCTCCATTTGTCTTCCCTCCAATCTCTTAAGCAAAGACGCTGATGTATTGACTGGTCCGTTGTCACCAGTTCCCAGCTTTCAGGCCTATCTCAGGGGTAAAATCCTATTGTGAATGTCAAAAACGAAATAGCAATTCTTTCTCTTGGCATCTGCAATAATGCCTTGCCCTGAGGCAGATGGATGTAGGATGGTAAAATAGGAAAACACAACAATGTTTCCAAATCTTCCCCTCTTTTCATAATCAAATATATACACAATTTTTATATAATTTGGATTCTACTGCACGTACTTTTAGATAGGTCTTTTTTTGTCACTTATCCATATGCCATGAGCACTGTTTCCATGTCATTAAATACTTTTCTACAACATGACTTTTAATGGCTCTGAGGAATTCAATTAAATGTGTGGTGGGAAGGAAAATAAATTGCTATTTTAAAACCTTTTGGCAGTTTATCTTGGTTTCTCTAGGGTGTGGTGGCAAACTTCATTTTAGGGAGACTTTTCATTGTTGTTGTTACTGGGATAAAAGAAACACTTCCACGGGCCTTTTGAATATGCAAAGGCAGGGACCAATGCCTGCATTAGGGCCATAGTTTGAAACAAAAAGGGAGATGGCAGGCAAGGTGCGGTGGCTCACACCAGTAATCCCAGCACTTTGGGAGACTGAGGTAGGTGGATCACTTGAGGTCAGGAGTTCGAGACCAGCCTGGCCAATATAGTGAAACCCCGTCTCTACTAAAAATACAAAAATTAGCCGGGCATGGTGGCACATGCCTGTAATCCCAGCTACTGGGGAGGCTGAAGCAGGATGATTGCCTGAACCTGGGAGGCGGAGGTTGCAGTGAGCCAAGATCACGCCATTGCACTCCAGCCTGGGCAAAGAAGTGAGCCTCCATCTCAAAAAAAGAAAAGAAAAGAAAAAAAAAGGGAGATGGCAGAGTTGTTCTGGTGGTTGTAGAGTTTTGGCTTCCTGTGGGAACTATGTGTCAGGGATTACAGGCCGAGGACCCAGGCACCTGAGAAGAACTTAGATACATGTAAGAGTGTACTCTACTACAGGGGGGTGGGCCAGGACAAACAGGCGAGATGACCAGCAAGAAGTGTTTGAGCAGGTAGCCAGGCAGACAGGAGCAGGGCAGGAGAGGCCCCCCACCACCTCCACAGGAATGCTAGGTAGCCATCAGGTGATGGTCAGGTGGTTGTTAAATTGTCTCGCTAAAATAATAATTGGTTGCAGTTAGTGCCAGGGAAAAGCAGTCTCCCAATAGATAGAAAACAGCTAAAGCTGGTGATCAGCAGCTTCCCAATAAGATCTTAGGAGTTGGGCCAGAAGGCCCAGGCATGCCTAAAAGGCAAAATGATGGCGTTTAACGCATGTGTGACCTTCCTATAGGAACGCTCCACTGGCAAGGGGAAAATGCCCCAGATGAGCATGTGCACAACTTCAGTAAACACACCGCGCATGCAGCCGCTCCCAGGCGCTGGCAGGCTACTGCGCATGTGCACAGCCTGCCCCATGGGAAACTCAAGGGAGGAGAGACGCAAAATGTCGGAAACATGGAAGCTATAAAACCCCAAGTCAATGGTCAAACAGGGCACTTGAATCTCTCAGGTCACCCGCTTGGCCCTCTTCCAAGTGTACTTTACTTCCTTTCATTCCTGCTGTATAACCTTTTAATAAACTTTCATTCCTGCTCTAAAACTTGCCTCAGTCTCTCGCTCAGCTTTATGCCCCTCAGATGAATTGTTTCCTCTGAAGAAGCAAGAATTGAGTCGCTGCAGACCCGTACGATTTTGCCACTGTTAACAGAAGCAACTTAGAGTATGAGAGATGGATGTAGGAATACTGAGGTCTGACTAGGAGATAGAAGTTTTAATTACACATCTAAGTGATACCTTGAGAAATTAATGAAGGGGACTGTTTCCATGTTGCTAGTAAACTGGAAAGAGGATAAAAATGTGGCCAAAAGACATGAGAAGCCAAAAGCAACATAAACACCAGAGGTGACAGCTACTCCCTGTGAATATTTAGAAATACTCAAAAATCCCTGAGTCATAAAGAATGGGTAGTTCAGTTATTTTGTTGGAATATTATGCATTTGGGTAATTACAGAAGGCTGGAAAACCTGGGATACTTTAACAATAAGTATATTTTAATTTATTTAACCATCACTTATTTAGGTTATTTTTTTCCCATTTTCCACTATTATTTAGAACATTTCTATAAACAGCTTTACAGATTAAAGTTTTGAGCGTATTATGGATTGCTTCCTTGGGGCAAATTTCTAGAAGGGAATTGCATGGGTGATGGCTATGCCCATCTTAAACACTTGTGATGTAGGACAATTTTAAGTCTTTGAACTCCCCGGGAAGAATAGTCGTTTGTAGGGTCTGACTCTACTAGAACTGCTACTTTGCACGTAGTTCCTGAACCAGATGGAGAATTCCAGTGTTTGATGGCATGATCACCCATATGGGTGGGGACACGCTGAGTGGGTCACATTTCTCTCTCAGACTTCCCTAGTTTCAAAACCAAGGATGATTCAATATCAACCTTGTCAGTTTGATTTCACAGAAATTACATTTAGAAAGTGCATACAACTTTTTAAATACTAAAAAAATCCATAGATATTAATAATATTGAATTCTCTGCCCTTTCTTTTTTCAGGGTGAGAGAAACTTGAAGACTTCAGTGCTTTTTGTATCTATGACTCCGGAAAGGAAAGAAAAATAAACCATGTAGAACCTGCTTGCTGTCCTGTCCTCTGCCAGCCGTTGGCCTCAGTAATCGGATTCAAGGATATTTATGACGTACTTTTTGAATCACTGCAGCCCAGGCTGCACAATTTCTTATGTTCTCTTGCTGAGAAACCAACATACAAGCAGAGATTGTGTATTTTTCTGTAAAGGTAGAGGTAGGAGCTTCTGGAAATTCTGGAAACCTTTCCAAGTTTACAAAACAAACTGCCAGAATGATAAGAAGGGGTTTTGTTAACAGGTCTGTTTTGCTAGGATTCTGCATGGGGTTGGAGCCTTGGGGAGGCTTCTTCTTGTCCCCATTGGTGTTGATTCTGTTTGTGGTACTCACTGGTAGCAATCAGATCTCACCTGGCATAAAGCACTGGCTCCACCTCTTTTCTAGGAATGTATTTTTTTTTTTCCATTAAGAATAGAGTCATCTCAGTATGAACAGCTGATACAAGGGGAGAAAGAAGCATTTCCAGCAGTGCTTGTTTACCAGTCCTTTATGACCAAATTGATGCAAAGTGGGCCACAAACATATTTGTTGACACCTGGAGTGTCCAAACTCCAGAAATAGATGAGAGTCCCTCATGGAAATATATATGAAGCAAAGAGATAGAATAAATTGATTAAACCCATAAAGATATGGACAAGGAAGAGAAAGCAACCAATGTTTACCGTGTCTTTCTATTAATAGCTACCCAACCCTGTCCTGGAGGATTTTTAAAGAACTTATCTCATTGAAGCCAAGGCTGGGGCTAGCCAGAGGCCAATGAGGTGAGTCATGCTTCTGCAGGTGTGGATTCTGTCTTTATTTAGAATTTTGAAATTTTGTTCCTCATGGATTTTTTGCATTGATTTTGATTTTTTTAAAAAAAGATTCCTCTGTTGAGTTGAATAGTATCTCTCCAAAATTCATGTCCTCTCCAAACCTCAGCATGTGAGCTTATTTGGAAATAGAGTCTTTGCAGATGTAATTGGTTATGATGAAGTCATTCTAGATTAGAGTGGAGTCTAAATCCAAAGACTGCTGTCCTTATTAGGAGGCCGTGTGAACACACAGAGACCCAAGGGGAAGGTGGTCAATGTGAAGACAGAGGCAGCAATTGGAGTGAGGCAGCAATTGGAGTGATGCAGCTACAAGCCAAGGAACGCCAAGGACAGCCAGCAGGCAGCAGAGCTAGGAGAGGCACGGAAGGTTCTTTCTTGGGCCTTCAGAGGGAGCATGGTCCTGCTGACATCTCGATTTCTGATGCATAGCCTCTAGAACTGTGGCAGAATAAATGTCTGTTGTTTTCAGCTACTGAGCTTGTGATAGAATAGTCCCCTCTTACCAAAGATTTTGCTTTCTGGGGGTTCAGTTCTGCCGTCAACTTGGAAAATTCCAGGAATGAACACTTCAAAAGTTTTAAATTGCACACCATTCTGAGTAGCATGATGAAATCTTGTGCTGTCCTGCCCTGGACGTGGAACATCCCTCGGTCATTGACATCGTCTGCTCCTGACATACAACCGTGGACATCATCATGGCTTGAGGATCCAGAATCAACTGAGGCAGATGATCCTCCCTTCTGACATCATCAGAAAGTCAGGAGTGGCCCAACGCTACGTCACAATGCCTGGATCATTCACCTCCGTTCACATCATGTAGGCATTGCATCATCTCCCATCATCACAAGAAGAGGGGTGAGTGCAGTACAGTAAGATATTGAGAGAGATAAAGAAAGATCATATTCACATAGCTTTTGTTACAATATATTGTTATAATTGCTCCATTTGACTACTAGTTATTGTTGTTAATTTCTTACTGTGCCTAATTTATAAATTAAACTTGATTATAGTTATGTATGAATAGGATAAAACCGTGTCTTTGGGTTCAGTATTACCTCCGTCTGTGGTTTCAGACATCTGCTGGGGGTTTTGGAGTGCATTTCCCCATGGATAAGGGGGACTACTGTACTTCATTACAGTAGCCCTAAAAAACTAACACAATTGTGTGACAATATTACTTCTCTTGATCACTGAGGATATTGGTGCCCCTTAATTTTTGTACCTGAGTGCCTCGCTCTCCTCACCCTAATGCTAGTCCTGCCCTGTAATTTCTCCGTTGTGACCACCCATTCAGGGACACGCAGAGGAAAATTGTCTCTAGGCTCTTTGATATGACACACATGATATATGAATGGTATACAAAATTTAGAAAATATGAAATAGGTTGGGAAAAATTAAAAAGACAGTGTGAATCAGAGGACTAGTAGGCCTGAGAGTTAACCTAAAGGAATAATCCTAAATATGAAGGGAAATTTTATCCCACAAAAGCATTAACTGTTGAGTTAGAAGAGTAAAATCTAGAAGCAACTGAAAGTCACACCATAGAGGAAGGTTAAGTAAACGATGACATAGCTTCTCAATGGGCTATTCTGCAGTCATTAAAAATGAAGTTTATAAAAATATGTTATACCTTGTAAAATGTTTTAGCTGTAGAGCTAATTAAAATTAATTAGAAAAGTGTTTATACAGTATGACTATAACCATGTTAAAAAAAAATATCTGCAAAAATAACAATATCTGGCCTCACCAGAAACAGGAAAAACAATAGTGTCTGTTGGTGATAGTAATATGGGAGAATTATTTATGCCTAAATTCCTATCTATTAATTATTTTTTATGAGCACACATATTTGTTTTCTATTGGTCTGCAGTAAATTACCACAACTTAGCAGCTTAAAACAATGTCTATTTATTATCTTGCAGTTTTGTGGGGCAGACATCTAGGCATGGCCCAACCGGGTTCTCTGTGTAGGGTCTCACAAGTCTGAAATCAACGTGTTGGCCAGGCTGTGTTCTCATGTGGAGCTCATGGTCCTCTTCCAATCCCCTTTGAGTTGCTGATGAAATTTAGTTCTTTATGGTTGTAGGACTGAGGTCCATCCCTGTGTTCTTGCTGTTTGCCAACTGAGGCTGACACTCAACTCCTGGAGGCCGCCCTCAGGGTCTGGCCTTGTGGACCCCTCATAGCATGGTGACTTCCTTCTCCAAAGCCAGTAGGAGACTCTCTCTCCGGTCAGCTATGACAGAGTCTTATATAAAATAACCCCATCAAGGGAGTAACTATCCTAGCCACGCTCAAGGGGAGGGGATTCTACAAGACATATATAATGGGGTGGGAATGTGGGAGCTATCTTAGAATTCAGCTACTAGAATAAAGAAAGGAAATGTGTTGCTTCTAGAATAAAGAAAGAAATTGGGGCCTCAGAGCCACAGGGTCGAACCCATTGTTGTAGCACTGTTCTGGGCTGGGTGACTGGCTGGCTCACCTGGGGTGAGTTCCATGGGGAGAAGGATGCTCTAGGGAGATGCTGCTGCTGCTGTCTCTCCAAACCAGCTCAGTCTGAAGGTATTTTCCCTTCCTCCCTGCACAGGCATCCATGTGCTGTGTGTGTGAGACAGAATCCACATGTTCACTCCATTCCCACTGGGGATTATAAGCATTCCTTGAAGGGATAGAAAGAAAACTAACACTGACAGAGTTTTTGGTATTTGGCAGGCCGTAGAGTGAATGCCTGATATAGTCTGCATGTTCTGTCCCCTCCAAATCTCATGCTAAAATGTGATTCCTGGTGTTGAACGTGGGGCCAGTGGGAGGTGTTTGGGTCATGGGCCATGATTGGAAGCTTCTTGAGGCCTCACCAGCAGCAGATGCCAGTACCATGCTTCCTGTAAAGCCTGCAGAACTGTGAGCCAATTAAGCCTCTTTTCTTGGCCAGGCACAGTGGCTCACACCTGTAATCCCAGCACTTTGGGAGGCCAAGGCAGATGAATCACTTGAGCCCAAGATGGATCACTTGAGCCTGGCTAACAAAAATTAGCCAGGTATGGTGGTGTACACCTGTAGTCCCAGCTAACTTGGAAGGCTGAGGTGGGAGTATCACTTGAGCTCGGGAGGCAGAGGCTGCAGTGAGCCGAGATTGCGCCACTGCATTCTACTCTGGAAAACAGAGCTAGACCCTATCTTAAAAAACAAACAAACAAACACAACTCTTTTCTTTATAACTTACCCAGCCTCAGGTATTTCTTTATAGCAACAAAAGAGTAGACTAACACCATGCTTCATATAAGTTGTCATTGTTTAGAAATTTATTTTTATTTTTATTTTTTGGGACAGAGTCTCACTCTGTCGCCCAGGCTGGAGCACAGTGGCACAATCTCAGCTCAGATTGCAACCTCTGCCTCCCGGGTTCAAGCGATTCTCCCACCTCAGCCTCCTGAGTAGCTGGGATTACAGGTGTGCACCATCACGCCCAGCTAATTTTTTAATTTTTAATAGAGACAAGGTTTCACCATGTTGGCCAGGCTGGTCTCGAACTCCTGGCCTCAGGCAATCCACCTGTCTTGTTCTCCAAAAGTGCTGGGATTATAGGCGTGAGCCACCACACCTGGTCATAGTTGTCATTTTTAGCCCTCACAATAGCCTTAAGAGAAGGAAAGGAAGACTCAGAAAGGTTAAGAAGCTCTCCTCAGGTTGCACAGCCACTTAGTTTCAACAGCAAGCATTTGAGCCTGGAGCGTTCGACTACATGAGCAATATTCCTTTCATTGTTTCAACAGTCATTCATTTCACAGAGTTGTGGAATTCCTCTGTGCAGGCACTATGAGGAATACCAGTGTCATGACAATGAAGGGGCGGGTCCTGGCCTCTCCCTTGGTGGAGCCACAAGTTCTGTAAGGAGAACATTCAACAAATAGTGCACAAACGTTAAAATCATGGTAAGGGCCTCTGGGGCAGCTAGTGCTGTGGGAGTTGGAAGATTGGACTTGAGCCAGTCTGAAGTAAGATCTGAAGGGCTTCTGGGGAGCACAAAGGGCAATAGACTACGAGTTGGCTGTGGAAAGATAGTGAGGCAAAGCGCATGCCAGGGAGAGAGCAGGTGCAGGGCCTGGCTGGAGGAAGCATCACAGCACAACACAGGTGCTTGCAGAAGGCCCAGGGGACCCGAGTCAAGGGCGCAGGGGAGGGGACGTGTATACGGGGCCTTGGTGGCTGAGCAAAGGGCTTTGGACTTTCTCCTAAGAGCTATGGGAAGATTCTTACGCTACGCAGAGGTTCAAGTAGGCAGGTAAGATGATGTCTTTCTGTGCTGCATATTTTTATTCATGTATTTAACACAATTTAGCTCAACCAAGCTTATTTGAATCACCTGGAGAGTTAAAACGCTAAAACCAATATCCTGCCCTGGACCAATTAATTAAGAATGTGGAGGGATGCCGTTGGAATCAGCATTGATTTAACACTTCCCAAATGATTTTCATGTACAGCCAATTTTGCTAATTACTGACTTAATTGTCATTAAAGTTCTGCCTGGGGCCCCTCTGTGCCAGGGACTAGCACAGTATTAGGAAACGTGGACCTTGCCCTCAAGGAGCTTGGCTTTCTCCGGCATGTTCAAGCTTCCTCTGTTCATTGGCTCCTTTGGTTATTAATTCGCACCTGCTGGGCTCCCAGCCCATGTCCTACCTGATCCTTGGGGACAGTGCCCCTACCTGGCACTCACAGGCACTGTTCCTTCCAAGCCTGTGTTCAGTAATAAACGACAATCAATCAGAGGTGAAGAAGGACCGGCATGCAGAGGTGGAGGCCGGTGTGCAGAATGAAAGGGGTACGCAGAAACGCTAACTCAGCCCAGCGTCAGGGACAGGGCATGGCCATGTCCAGATCTGTGGCAACCACAGAGTGACAGAGAGCAGGAGCTGTCAGCTCAGGAGGTCAGCGACCAAAGGTATCACTAAGGGGCTCAAGGAGGAGGTTCTTTCTCCACCCCTTTGCTATGGACAGAGGCCTACTGATGTGAGCTTTCTTTCCCCAGAGCCTAAACAGCCTAAAGGCCCAGCAGAGAGAACTCCCAGGACCCACTCATTGCCTACTGGTGCTGGGTCTTCCTTCTTCTTCTTCTTTTTTTTTTGTTTTTTTTGAAATGGAGTCTTGCTCTTGTTGCCTAGGCTGGAGTGCAGTGGCACGATCTTGGCTCACTGCAGCCCCTGCCTCCCAGGTTCAAGCAATTCTCCCACCTCAGCCTCCTGAGTAGCTGGGAGTACAGGTGCCCCCCACAATACCCAGCTAATTGTTGTATTTTTAGTAGAGACAGGGGTTCGCCACGTTGGCCAGGCTGGTTTCGAACTCCTGACCTCAGATGATCCACCCGCCTCCGCCTCCCAAAGTGTTGGGATTACAGGAGTGAGCCGCCGAGCCCAGCCCTGGGCCTTCCTTCCTGTCTCACCTCCAGCGCACCTGTCTTGCTCTGACATGGAGGGGCAGAACATGGCAATCTGTGTGTGGCAAAATACAACACAACAATAACAGCCATAAAAGACACTCTTGGGACATTTAGGGAAAACCGAATATGGACTGGATACTAGACAGTGTTGTGGATTGCTTGCAGTTTTCTTAGATGTAGTGTATTATGATTCTGTGAGAGATTGACCTTTATTCATAGGAGATGTATGCAGGAAAATTTAGGCGTGATGCATCATGGGGTCTTCAACTTAATTTCGAACGGTTTGGCAGAAAATATTTTTATAAACGTATGCGTGTATAGATGTACAGAGAGAGACAGAGAGGGGAAAGCACATATGGGAAAATATTAACAAATGTTGAAATCAAAAGCGCACCAGTGCTCAGTTTACTATTTTAATGTCTTCTGTATGTTTAAATATTTTCATAATAAAATATTGAGAGGGACATTACACTTTAAAATGCAAAAAAAAAAAAAAAAAAAAGACCGGGCACGGTGGCTCAAGCCTGTAATCCCAGCACTTTGGGAGGCCGAGGCTGGCGGATCACGAGGTCAGGAGACTGAGACCATCCTGGCTAACATGGCGAAACCCCGTCTCTACTAAAAATACAAAAAATTAGCCAGGCATGGTGGCGGGTGCCTGTAGTCCCAGCTACTCGGGAGGCTGAGGCAGGAGAATGGAGTGAACCCGGCAGGCAGAGCTTGCAGTGAGCCAAGGTGGCGCCACTGAACTCCAGCCTGGGCAACAGAGTGAGACTCCATCTCAATAAATAAATAAATAAATAAATAAAATAAAATGCAAAAAAAAATCAGTCATATCTGAGTTCAAATACTGGCTCTACCTCTTCTTAGCAGAGTGGACTCGAACTCCTTACTTTACCCTTCTGGGCTTTTGTTTCATCATCTCACCATCAGGGACAGTGACACCTGCTCAGAGGGCAGTTAGGATTGTTGGAGATGACAAATATAAAGCACTCAGCACAGGATGGGCCCAAGCCAGGTGCTACACAGGGCCCAACCTGGCCAGAGAGATTCAGACACATCCAGAGAGTGGCACCCTATGGCACCCTTCTCTGAAGAATCCATTGGTCACTGAGACTGCAATGAAGTCTCCTTGATATCGTCCACCTTCAGGGTTCAGGCGTATTCAGATGTGAAAGATGGGTGGAGGGGAAAGGGGTCTGAGAGATGCAATGATGAAGGGCTGGGTGGCGGCCCCCACGGCAGGCAGAATCTGTAAAGTGCCCACTCCCTACCCCCAGTATCTCATCCTAACCCCTGAAGCCTGTGAATACGATGAGACTGCACACCTGTGATTGTGTTATATGGCAACATTGACCTTAACGAGTACCCAGATGGGCCTGATCTAATCACACGAGTCTTAAAGCCAGAGCTTTCTCCAGTTGCTGGTGGAAGAGGAAGGCAGAGAAAGTGGAAGCACGAGGGGAATTCGACCCGCTGTTGCTTGCTTGATGATGGAGGCGCTCCATGAGGGCAAGGCTGTTGGCATTGAGGAACTGACAGCAGCCCCTGCCGACAGCCATCAAGGAAACAGGGACCTCAGTCCCACACCCCCAAGGAACTAAGTCCTGTCACCCACTCGAGTGAGTGGAAGTAGATCCGTCCTCAGAGCCTCCAGACAAGAGCCCGACCCGGTGGATACCGTGACTTCAGTGAGACTCAGCGGAGAACCCAGTTGAGCCCACCTGCACCTCTGAGCCACAGGACTGTGAGCTGATTGATGTTGTGAGACTGTGGTGCCAAACAGAACCCCATGTGACACCTAGCGTAGGCCAGTCCCGTGCTATTTGCTCAGGATAACAGCCGCTAAGTTTGCGGTACTCTGTTATGTAGTAATTGCGAAGTTATATCCCCCTTAATTAATCCTAAATGAAGAAGGATCTGTCTGCATTTGCAACAGAGGAGTGGGCATTGGTGTTGAACTTGCTGCCCTGACCCAGCCACTGGATTTAAGAATTAACTTATCAAACTCTGTGACGTTTGGGAGTCCCAGCAACCTGCCCCCAACAGGTGAGTGTGTTTGTTCTCACTCCCTCAGGGGTTACTCTTCTGTCACCAGCCAGGGAGGAAGAACCAGTAGGATCTGAACCTCAGGGGGCAAAGCAGCCTTGAAAGCAGCAGTCGATGGTGGCACCATCAGCACAGCTCCAGCTCAGCCACTTCCATAGCAATGACGTCAAGTGTGGGCCGAGGAGCCTCATGGCAGAGATGACAGCAGAGTCATCAACTATCCAATAACAGCTGTGCCACCCAACGATGACTTGGACTGGTTGGAGGGCATTGGAAACACCTCTTGGAGGATCCCTCAATTCTCTGACAATCAATCGGAGGGGAGACTTTTGCAATGGACCAGAATAACTGGTAATGTGACCAGGGGAAAATTATTAACATTAGTGTGACTTTACTTGAACCCTGGGTTGGTGAGTACTGAACATATCCAGGCTATAGAAATGCCCAATTCTATTTGTTCATTTAACAAGTGCTTATGATATCAGACACTGCTGGGTGACAACAGGAAAATATACAGGCTCTGCCTTGATGGGCTGATCGTCTAGATGGGGAGAGAGAAGACAGGCATGAGTGGGTGCCACAGAAAGAAACAGTGCAAAGCAGGGGTCATGCTTCCCCAGAGCTTTTGTCTGCTCTTGACTCTTTCCAGGTTATTTTCCAGGAATCTCTCCATGGGGCAAGAGATGAAAGGTGGGGAGTGTTTCTTTGCCTTGTCCCCTCCCTCCTGCTTCCCAGTAGGTACAGTCCTCCTTGTGTCCCACCAACAGCACCTCTCTCTGCAGAGGCTGCGAGACAGGTCAAGCCCATGGTGATGCCACCCAGAGCCAGGAGGCCCACCCTGGGTTCAGAGAGAGCATTGTCAAAATAAAACTAGAAATACACATTCCTTTGGGAATGGTGGGGTAAGATAGGCGACCAGGGTTCAAGAGCCACTGGGTATCCACGGATGGGGATGTGATGAATCGAATCTCTGCTGATTTGGAGAACCTAGTTAGGAAGGGAGGGCATGAAGGGAGGAATGGGCTGGTGGTCCCATAAGCCTGGGATGTGCAGGTGATACCATGTTGGAAGAAGGACCTCAAAGGAAACAGGGATGGGCAGTGACTCTGCTACAGTTTTCCCAGCTGGAGAAAACTCAGCCCTTTGAGAACCAGCTAAACATAAAACCATTTGCCTTAGTGATGCAGGTTAAAAATAGTGGTAATTGCCAGCTCCACTGAGTGTGGCCAATTATTACCATTATTATAATTGGACTAGAAATTAACCCATTATATCTGAAACCCACATGTATCCAAACTTGTTTCAGGCCAGCTGGTTTGTGAAACTCAAGCGTTAGCGTGGTTAGTTTGTTCCTGGAAGAACTCAGGCAGGGATGGGGGCTAGGGGAACAGTGCCAGCTGCAGCCCTTTCTTTCTTCTGCTGCAGGAGTTGTGAAACCCGAAGCAATGAGAAGTTGTGCCACGAGGCTGACTGGCTTTGCCCTTCCCGGTAAAGTGGCCTCCAGACTGACCATCCAGACCTGTTTGCCTGTTCTCAGAGGGGCAGGGGCCTGTGGCTGTGAGGGTGCAGCCTATGTGTTCTGCAGGGTCTTCAGACCCCAGACAATGCAGAGGTCTGAGGGCGTTGGTGAATTCCAAACTGATCTAAATTTCGAGGCTCACATTGGAGGTTTCCCCATTTTGGAAAACCAGATGTCACGGGAAGAAATTGCCCTAAACAATGTGGTAAACGGGACAGAGGGGTTAGCGTTTTGCAACGCTAAGGCAAGAATGGACTAGGATGAGATAAGCAAGGTGCCTGGGATGCAAAATGTAAGGAGGCACTCAAGCTCAGCTTTACACGAGGGCAGGGCCAGCAGTTGCAGGAAACTGAGTGTGAGCCCCTCCTTACATTTTGTGTCCTAGCCGAAGAAGTCCTGCCCTAGGGATGCCTGCCTGTGGTCCTCATTGAGAGAAGAGATGCCTGTGATGGAGAAAGCCCTAGAAGGGGACTTGGGAGGATAGAGGCTCTTGAAGCAGACTTCATTTTTCTCTCTTCCTTAGTAACAGATGCCCAAGTTAATTTAGAAGGGGTGAGCATGAACTCGGTTTAATAAAAGCACCTAAAGGATGATTTCCCAGACACTCACTCAGCCTGGTGTGGCCATGTGTGAAAGAGAAGCAGAGTCTGTACTGTGTGGGCAGGGAAGGCTGCTTAGAAGGAGCTGACTAATCTGAGAGAAGCCTCCTTGTTTTGCCATTTTGACTTTTCTCCTCCTTCCAGCCTGGAATTTGAAAGCTTGAAGGGCATCTTGGACCATTAGGTGACCTTGAAAATTGAAGCCACATACTGGGAAGGCAGAATAGAAAGATAGAAGCCAGACACAGCAGAGCTGTTAATGATGCTGTCATTGACTTCATAATAGCATATAACAGAGGTCTTTATAGATAAAGAATTGTAACTCAGAGATAAATTAACCAGCTCAGCTCTTCCTCCTAAGATAGGGCAGAATGGGAAGTAAGACCCAGGACTATCTGATTCCAAAGCCTGCTCTTAGCTACGACCTAGTACTGCTGTACAGGAGCCTCTTGGGACACAGCTGAAAGTCACCTCCTTTTCTGACTCTGCTGGAAGGATTTCTATCAAGACCCCCTGAGCAGCTTGTGCTCCCTGAACCTGAAGCTTGATCAATGACTTTTCAGTCCCCTTGCCTCTGTGGGCTGGGCCTAAGAAGATCAGGCTCCCTCTTGGGGCCTTCAAGCTCTCAGTTTCCAGCTAACCACCTGCACAGTGCTGGTCCTGCCTGCCCAGCAGGGAAGGAAACACCTGCTAGGATTTTTTTCCCCAACCTCCACATACTCAACTAGATTAGGTTCCCATGAAATATGTATGCTTTCTCCTAAGGCCTTGGAAAGTCTGCGTCTGTCCAGGTCAGCTGGCCTGATTGGTAAGCCAGGCTGAGGAGAGCTTTGCCCTTTATCAAGGGGGAAGGGAGAGGAATTCTGGCTGCAGCATCTTTGTGTTTCAAGGGCAGCTCAGGACTAGAAAGGCTGGCCAGGGACAGGTTCTGAAGGTGGCAGCATGGAAACTGGATTATTCTCAAGAAAACTTTCAGCCAGGAAATAGACAGGGCTTAACTCATACAATTTGAGGCCCCCAGTCATATCCCACATCCCTTAAACTTCTTGCTACTTCTCTGCTTGCAGAGTCTCAGGATACTGGTGACTCATTGGTTTTGTTTTGAAGACTTTTGAGATTTTCAGCAGGCTTCTGAAATTGGGTTCTGGTTTGGGTTTAAATTTTGGATTGTACTCATCAAAGGGTTCAAGCTTGCCTGACCAGGTGGAAGGCTGATGGGAGAAGAGGACACGTGAGGGACCTGCCACAGGGGCTGTTTATATGGAAAATAAAGGGCTGGGGTGGGGAGAGAGCTTGTGTTAATGGAAGAGAAAGTTGAAGGGCATCAGTTTGTTTCAAAGAGTGGGGAAGGGGATAAAGGTGAGGTAGGTCATGGTGCATGCCCTCTGTCAGGGAAGGCAGCCAGAGTAAAGGGTGTGGTGCAAACAATGGAAACTATGTGCCTGCATTCTTACTGGGACCTCAGGCTGCACCACCTCAGCCTCCTGCTTCCAGGGGGTGTGTTTGACTGTGCACTGGTGGGTGATGGTGCTGGGCCTCTGGGCACCTGCAGTGCAGGCTGCAGTGGGCACCAGCAACCATGTCAGTGCTCAGTGACACCTGCTCCAGCTGGGCTCAGCTGGGTACGAGCAGTACAACTACCACCTCTGCCACTGGCCCTGTGTGATGGTGAATTTCATGTGTCAACTTGGCTGGGCCACAGAGTACCCAGAGAGTTGGTCAAACATGATTCTGGGTATGTCTGTGAGAGTGTTTTTGGGTGAGATGAACATTTGAATCAGTACACTGGGTAAAGCAGATTGCTCTCCCTAATATGGGTGGGCCTTGTACAATCAGTTCAAGGCCTGAATACAACGAAAGGCTGACTTTCCCCCAAGTAAGAGAGGTTTTTTTTGCCTGACTGCCTTTGAACTTAGACATCAGCTCTTCCTGGTTCTACAGAATATTCCAGTCTTTGGACATAGGCTATGTGGATTTTATATTTGTCAACCTCCGTAATCTTGTGAGTCAATTCCTTATAATAAATCTCTTTTATATATGTACTTATGTATCAATATGTGCATCTGTGTATGTGTATCTTCCAGTGTTTCTCTGGAGAACACCTGATCAACTGACACTCTCAAGAGGCATGACCATAGTGAGGCAGGACATCAGCAGGACTAGTTTTCACGAATCTGTTCATCAAAATAGGATGTAGCAAAGAAGCAGGCCCAAACCAACTAGGGCTAGAAATTATAATATATTTGCATAAGACACTCCCACCAGCACCATGACAGTTTACAAATGCCATGGCAATGCCTGAAAGTTACCGTATATGGTTCTGAGAACTCTCGGCCCCATTTCCAGAAAGTTCATGAGTAATCCTCCCCTTATTTAGCATATAATTAAGAGTGGGTATAAATATAGCCAGCCCTCAATCCACGAGTGCCACTCTGCCTAAGGGACAGCTCTGCTGTGTCTATGGAGCAGCCTTTTTGCTGCAGACTGTTGTCCTAGTCAACTTGCTTTCCTTCACTGTCAGCTTGCTCTTGA
The DNA here is from genome assembly GCF_009828535.3 of Hylobates moloch. Taxonomy (NCBI): domain Eukaryota; kingdom Metazoa; phylum Chordata; class Mammalia; order Primates; family Hylobatidae; genus Hylobates; species Hylobates moloch. The sequence continues at coordinate 17,775,841 of NW_026652299.1, forward strand.
TTCCTTCCTAAGTGAAGCCAAGAACCTCCCTAAGCTGAGCCCCAATTTTAGGTTTGCTCCATCAGTGGTACCATAGTGACGAAATTAAAGGGAAAATGGCAACTGTTATAGGGTAGCCTAAAGGGATGTTTCAAGAACACATCTGGAACTTTCCAGAAATACCTGACAGAAATCTTTAGGGGGAGTGGCTTATTTCCTTAGAGTCAGTGAGAACATAGGCCAAAATCCTCCTTTGAGGGCCTGTGATTGGCTGGATAATGGCTCCCAAGGATGTCCATATCCTAATGCCCAGAACCTGTGACTATGTTACCCTGCATGGCAAAGGGAACTTTGCAGATATGCTGAGCTTAAGGATCTTGAGTTGAGGAGATTGTCCTGGATGGCCTGGGTGGGCCTAATGTAGCCACAGGGTCCTTATAGGAGAGAGGCAGGAGGATCAGAAGGAGAGGCTGTGAGATGTGATGATGGGAGCAGAGGCTGCAGTGAGGCACTTGGAAGATGGAAGAAGGGGCTGTGAGCCAAGGAGAGCAGTTGCTCTCAGAAGCTAGAAAAGGAATGGGAGGCTAACAGAAGCCCTCTGTGGGAAACACGTTACTTTCCTCTGGAAAGAGCAGGGCATCAAGACATCAGCCTGAGCAGCAAAGGAGTCTCTCTACATAATCTGGTGGGAGACACTGAGGAAGGTCCCCTGCCACCCCTCCCTGCCAGTTGCACTGACTGATGCCCTGATGATGTGGAACTACTGAACTGACCTTGGAACTACTTTTTCCCAAATTACACTTGAAAAATTTTCTTGTGGGTGAAGTCACTGTTTTGGAGGGTTTTCTGATGTGGCAGCCAAATGCATCCTAATGGACCAAAATCTCTGCTGGATTTCCTCTGACCACCTCAAAATGTCATATGTAAGGACCAGGGGGCTGGGTACGTTTTAGAGACACTTAAGATTTCACAATTATTTCCACTGCATGTAAGGCAGACCCATCCCATGGATAGTAGGAAATGGTGTAGGGACCCCTCTCTCTGTGCTAGGATTTGGTTTGGTGTGAGCATGCCACTAGACAGGGAGGTTTGCTTACCTGATCCGGATGCTTTGATGTACAGTAAAGACCCAAGAGAGTTTTCACCACAAAGAAACAGTGGGACAGAGTTCTGCTAAACAAATAGACAGTAATTAGGGGTGTAATTATTGCCAGAGAGTGAGGCAAAGGGCTGTCTCCTTGCTCACCACCCATCTTGTAGTTTTTCTAAGTTTGGCTTGGTTTCCCAAATCATCTGAATTGCACATTCTGTCTTTGTGTTTTCTTGAACTATTTTTAGGTCCTTTGATCCAGCTTTGTTGGCAGCTGCTCTTCCCCCAAATACTTGAAGAACTTCCAGTTCCACAGTTGGATGAGGCAAAGACTCGGTGGCTGGGAAGCCACCTGCTTCCCCCTGCAGCATCCCTGATTTATGGGGATGCAGGGCCTTAGGCTCAACAGGGCGCCTGCTGGCCCGCAGTGGGCATTCTCCATGCACCCTCCAACAGAGGCTTTCCTACATGATGTCAGAGCCCAGGTTACCTTCTGTGAATGCAGCACTCACCAACATTTTGACCTGGCCCTTTTAAACTTCTAGTCTTCCCTTCAGAAAACATGGGATATTTCTTCTAAGGTTCTCCTGTAGGTGTGGGCAAAGGCAAGCCTTCTGATGGACTCCACAGAAAACACATGGCTTTTAAACTCAGCTGAGCTTTCAACACTACTTTAGGATCTTTTACTCATTCCTGGGGTATTCCTTCTCTGAATTCTCACATTGGTTGGTGACTGCTTGGGCTCAAATCACAGCTTTGCCACTCACCACCTATGTCATTGTAATCGCACTGTGCCTCAGTTTTCTCTTCTGTGAAATGGGTATGATCTCCTGGTGGTGGTGTGAGGATTTAATGAGTATGTATGCACAGTGCCTGACAAAGAACACACACCCTAGGGGTATTAGCTGCTGTTCATTCCAAACCTTGGTGGCACTACTCAAATTCCCACCCTTAGCCCTGACCCTGCGTTCTCAGGCCACAATGTTGACGTCTTCTTTATTGAGAAAATGGAGACCTCTGGTAGAGATGATCCCACTTCTCTTTGACATCACACACTTGTGTTTCATGAATTCTTAGCCTCTTCTTTCCTATCTCAGAGGACCAACAGTCCCTCCTGCTTGCCAGCACTTCCACTTGAGGGCGTGTACTCTGCTCTTCTCGTTTCTTAAGCCTCATCTCCAGGGTGTCCCTGTCCCATGTGGCCCCTTCTCTTCACAGTCGTACTCATTATTGCAAAGGAAGTGCTGAGTAGAACACATTCCTGGTAGAAAAAAAGCACAAATAGAGTCAAGAGCCACGTAACAACATTTTGGTCAAGACAGACCGCATGTATGACAGTGGACTCATAAGATGAGAGTATCATATTTGTGCTGTACCTTTTCTGTGTTTTGATATGTTTAGATACATAAATACTATTGTGACACAATTATGTACAATAATCAGTGCAATAACGTGCTATACAGATCTAGATCTGTAGCCTAGGAGCAATAGGATATATATACGGTAGTATAGCCTAGGTGTGTACCAGGCTATGCCACCTAGGTTTGTGTGAGTACACTCTATGATGTTCACACAGTGAAATTGTCTAACGATGCATTTCTCAGAATGGCATGTATGCCCATAGTTAAGCAACTTGTGACTGTAAATGAAAATTAGAAATCACTCGGAATCTCAATGTCTCCAGTCGGCCCCCTCTCCGATCTCCTCTTTCCACCCATACAAAGTGATCTTTCTATTTGTCAATTTCACCACACAATTCCTCTGCTTCAAAACCTCCCATGAGTTCCCCTTTCTACAAAATGAAGCGGATCTTCCTCAGCTTGGCAATGGGGCTCTCTGTGCCCCCACACTGAGTGCCTTCCCATCCTTCTCCCCTTCCAGGAGGTCTTTCTGACCTCCGACTTTTGCTCCTGCTCTTTTCCCTAGCTGGCAAATTCTACTTGAAATTCAAGCTCCAGATGAAATGTTGTCTGTTTGGCAAAACCTCCTTCCAACTATCTGCAGCCAGCAGCAGCGATTGCTTCCTGTGTGCTTTGGCATTGTGCAAATCTCTAATAAGGCACTTATCACATCCTAACACCTGTGTAGCGTTGTATTTACATGATTCTCTAGATTCATGGAATTTGATGGTTGTTGGGTGATTTCTTCTCATGCAGCACTCCTTGGAATAGCTGAAACAAGGGCGCAAGTTCTCCCCCAGTGTTTGAATAGTCATTTAACTTACATTTGGAACTGGCATCTCATAAACAGCCCTCAGTCCTAACTTGCAACTGAAACAGGGCAGTTCTAGGGGCTTATCTTGGGTGATCCTCTGTTAGGGGCCCCTCTTCTGGTCTTTCCAGAAGGCTCCAGTGACTTGTCCATGCCAGGTTTCCTGCTGTGTTTGCCTCCCGAGTTATTCATGGTCTGCCACTCACTTAACTTTAGATCAGTAGTCCTGCAGCTTCAGCAATTCGCATCACTCGGAGATAGGGGGATTAAGAGGGAGAAGGAGGACAAGGATGTATTAAAATGCAGATGACTGGGTCCCCACCAGAGTTGTGGATACCCAGGAGGTCTGGGGTGGGGCCGAGACTCAAGACTGTGCATTTCTAGTAAGACCCCAGGAGATGCTGCAGCTGCTGGTCTGGGGAACACATTTTGAGAACCCCAGCCCTCAGAAAACGGTCAGGCTTGGGCCTGGCTTTCCTGAACTGCTGTTCTCTTACTTTGTGTCTCTATCTCTGTGGCAATGGCCATGGCTTTTCCTTTGTTCATTAGCATCACGACTGCCAAATCTCATTCCTTTTAAACCCGTTTGTTCCTCCTTCCTGGTCCTCTTTCCTAACCTGCCTGGTTTGAGCACCCAAAGGACAAGGACTATGCCAATGTGGCTTGTCATCCTTAGTGTCAACAATGGCAGTCACTAGGAGCTTGAATACTGAGAGAATAATGGAGCTAAATGTCTGTTTCTGGCCCTGCTGTTGAACGGGTTCTTTTAGCAGAGAGTTAAATAATCTCTGCTCAATTTTTATTGTGGGCAAATGAAAGAAATGGTGCTTGACAGCAGATATGGGTTAGAGAATTGAGTACAAAAAGTCTTTTAGGAGGAAGGCTAATTCATAAGCAGTCTTCACAAGCTGGAGACAGTGGCTGAGAGAGAACACACACAGTGGATGTAGCAGGGCAGCTGGGAGCACGGGGGTCCTGAAGAGCCGATTCTAGGGTGGGAGATGTCCAAGTTTTTCTTTTTTATTTTGATGGAAGAATTTTTAATTGATACATAATATTTGAATACTTTCATACGTGCTTATTGTGTTTTGTACAATATATTGTATTTGTACAATGTATATTGTATTTGTATATTTGTATATTGAGGTGCATGTGATATTTGGGTACATGCATAGAATGTGTGGTGATCGAGCTGGGGTGTTTAGGATATCCATTCAGAGGTGGCCCAAGTTTTGTTTTGTAACATTCTTCACAGGAATACAGCTATTGCAGCGTCTGTGAGAAAAATCCCCCACAGAGAATCTCTGTTTGGGGAAAATAATAAGAAAATGTGAGTCCCGTGTAGCTGCTCTGGCCTAGCATGTCACAGGATACTAATATAAAGGCTGGCTATAAGAAAAGTAATAATGTCTATTTTTTATTAAAAAATTAATTCACAATTTAGAATTTCTGAGAATATAAAAGATATCCTGAAGGACATAAGTTACCTGTAATCTTAACACCCAGAAAATATCGACATTTGCCTATTGAAGGATTTCTTTCTTTTCAGTGTCTTTTCTCCTTTTGAAGTAATATTTTGTGGTGTTTTTAGCTTTTATACATTCTGTGTCATGTTGTTAAAAATTCACCTTTTATTATGAACATTTTTCTGTCATTTACCAGACTTCAAAAATATGATTTTTTAAATTCTTATTTTCTAATTACAAAAATAATAATTATTGCAACTAAATCAAAGGATTCAGAAATATTTCCTGTACTCCAATTTCGCTCCCCAGAAGAAACCACTAACAGCTTGAGACTTTTCTGTTGTTGTTTCTGGGCATAGTCAGTAATTCAAATTTTAGAGCAAACAAACAAATGGGCTTATATGCCACTTGCTCTCAAAAAAGATTAACATTTTGTGGGCACTTCCTTTTTTTTTACTAAAAATAGCGAAAGCATGATTCTTCATAGCTACTCAATATTCTACGATTGAACATTCCCATTGTTGGGCAGTTTTAGTATTCTAAAGAATGCTGAAATGGACATTCTAATATGTACTTCTTTATCCGTGAGAAGTTGGAGTATTTTTATTGGCTCTTGGATGCTAAACAAGTATTAAGAATTCAGCTTCCAAATAGAGCTCTTGGCTTTGGTCTCACCTTGCCTCCTGCCTCTGCCTGTCTCTCAGTCAGTCTCTCAAGCTGCTTTGGGGTTGGCTGCAGTTTGCAGTGAAGATCACTGAGCCCCAGGACCCCCTAGTCATGCCTCAGTGGTAGCAATTTCCAAGAAGAAGGAGAAGTTTTGAGGAACTCAGAGTTGCAGAAATGGCCTGGCAGGTATAGGGGGTTCCCATCATTCCCCACTGTGAACACCAAGGGTTGGGGGTGGCTAGGGTGTGGGGAATAGGGGAAGTAGGGTTGTGGGGAAAGGAGAGGAAGTGAGCGTTTCTCCGCTGAAGGGGAGTTTCCATCTCCATCTCTGCTCCTGAGTCACAGTAGAACAAATATCTTTGGTACATAAAAATGTGAAGTTAGTATGGTTAAAGGTAGGGGAGAAACTGTTATTCGCCCTCCTGGAAAGGTCCGGTCAACTGTAAAGAGAAAGCAATAGAAACAAGAGATTGCAGGACTGAGGCTTCTATAACGGGAGCTCACAGAGTGTCTTGCATCAGAGCAGATATGTGATGTGCCATTTCACGCGATGGGAAAATGTGCTTCTTGGTGAAAGGCTGGAGAGGGTTCATGGTTTACTGAGAATGAGCAGGAAAACACATCCTTCCAAAATATGCAGAGATAGGGAAGAATCTTGGGTTCTTGAGGAATACAACTGATGTGGGATTATTCCAGGCCAGGGTTATGATACAAGGATCTCAGCAGCCATCTCTCTTTTCCTCAAGCGTTTCTTGCTCTGGGATAATCCCTATATAAACTCCTCCCTGAGATGTGCAATGAGAGAAAAGGATCAGTTTAGAAGCAAAAGAAACCATGAAGGCACGAAGGTTCCTCCTTCAGACACAGAGCTGGAAGTTTACAACGGCAGCTGCCCAGGATGGGATGGGATCGGAACTCTTCAAAGGCTCATGGAACACGTGCCTGGTGGTCACAAGTCTCCAACACTTTGGGCCATGTATCAGTCAGGATTCAGAGAAGCAGAACTACCGGGGGACACACACACACACACACACACACACAATCCCTGCAACCAATTATGTATGTATATTATATACAATATTATTGTATATTTATATTTAGAGAGTTTCTACTATTGGTAAGGTCAAATCCCTGCAACAAATTTATATAAATAGTTGTGTATATAATTTAATATTATTATACTATGTATTTATAGAGTGAGACAGTTCCTATAATTTTTGGTAAGGCTGAATCCCTGCAACAAATTGTATATATATGAAGTAAAACAGAGTAAGGACAGGCTGGAAAGAACAAGCCGGAGCCCACAGGATGAGCTGAGCCCCCTGTCAGTCCCCATTGTCTCTGGCCGGGGTGGTTGGGGGACATGGATGTCCTGTAGAAGCTGAGGCTCCTTATCAAGTGGAAACACACCTGGGCAGGAGTTGCAGTGGCTGAAGAAAGATCTAGAGAAGGCAGAGCAGTCGCAGGCCTGACCACTCCCTCACACCTATGAGTGAGCTGGCAGGTACATGTGAACATGAGTGAGCTATGAAACACCTGCTGGCCGGGCATGGAGGTTCACGTGTGTAATCTCAGCACTTCGTGAGGCCATGGTAGGAGGATCACTTGAGGTCAGGAGTTTGAAAACAGCCTGGCAACATAGCAAGACCTCATCTCTACAAAACATAAAATTAGCCAGGTGTGGGGGTGCACGCTCGTAGACCCAGCTACCTGGGAGGTTGAGGCAGCAGGATTGCTTGAGCCAAGGAGATTGAGGCTGTAGTGAACTGTGATGGCAGCTCTGCACTCCAGTCTGGGTGACGGAGTGAGACCCTCTCTCAAAAACAAACCAACCCCCACCCCACCACAAAACACCTGCTGCTTCCCTCCACTCACAAAATTTCCACTAGAATCTCTCTTGTGGTTCATCTTAACCAGAAACATACAGGAAAGGAAATTCTAGGAACTGTAGTTCAGCCTAACCAAGCTGATATATTACAAAGCTGCTACAGCGCTCTTCTTGATCACTTGTCACCCATACACATCTCCTGAAACCAGACTTAATCTCCAAATAAAGACATGATACAACCATCTGATGTACAAACAGAAACACCCTAAATCTGTCTCCAAAAGAAGATATATAGTCCTTTTTTTGTCTTTGGGTAATGTTCACTCTTCTTCTGGGAAGTTCATGCCCCCACCTTTATATCCTACCTTAAATACTGAAATATACGGTTAACATCTGTTAGCATATTTTTATATATGATAAGGAGAAGAGAGAGGGAAAGAAACAAATATTTAGCTAATACACATATAAACATTAATATCTAAACAAGGAATAAATATTCATGGCTGCTACAGTCCTCTATGCAACTGGTCACAGGGTCGTAGCTGGTATTTGTAACTACCTTCTTTTACTGTCCATTTCACTTTCCTTCCCTTCGCCAAACACCTAAGCTGGTCATGGCTCCTTGCCCAGCAGGTGACCCAGACCTTCACTGCTGGTGTGGGCATTGCTAGTCCTGCCTCAACTAGGTTGTTGAATTTAATCACAGGGCATGAGAATACTAACATACGTCCGTTCCAAACATACATTCCCCTATGCCCTTTATGTGGCAGCAACTCAATTTTGTCATAGGCAGGACTGATTCCCTCAGTGTATGCAACAACCCCCTTTTTGGCCTATTGATTCACAGGCACAAGGGATCCCAAAATGGCCAAATGGAAGTCTCCAATTCCAGTTCAATGGAATCATTGTTGGGCTATTAGAAATTCTCCCTTCAGAATGAAGAACACTAGTCCAGTGGAACCTAAAATTGAGGTGACAGGAAGCACAATGTTGCCAATGGATCACTAGGTGAGTAGTGAGAGGAGCCCCTCCCATTCTCAGCACTTGATTTGCAAACATGCCCGTCCTGGCTACAAGAGAAATAGCACCAAATATCAAATACTGATTTGCTGCATTTGCTGCTTCCTAGAAGATATTGGCCCACTCCTTTAATGTTCTGCCACCTACTTAATGCTGTAATAGAGTCTTTACAAGGTCATTTCATCATCCTGCCAAGCTAGCTGCTTCAGGTTTATGGGGAGCATCATATGATCAGTGAATTCCATGAGTTCCAGATATATGGGCTGATTGTTGTACTTCATTTTCTGTGAAGTGAGTTCCTTGGTCATATCATATACAAGGCTGTTTGGGATAACAGGAAGGTAGGTAAGGCACTGTGTAAGTCTATAGATAGTAGTCTTGGCAGAAGCCTTGCAGGCAGAAAATGCAAATTCATAAACAGAATAAGTGGCTAAGAACAAATTATTCTGTCTTCCATAATGGAGGCAATCCAAGGTGATCAACCTGCCACAGTCCTCCTGAGGAATGGGGCCATATCAAGTGCTCAGTGTTGGTCTTTCTGTTGGCAGATTCAACAGTCAGTGTGGCTGAAACCAGACTGGCCTTGGTGAATGGCAGTCCATGTTCCAGAGCCATAGGGCTACTTTATTCATGAGTCCATTGGCCAATGACAGGAGTGGCTGGGGAAACAGGCCGAGTGGTATCCACAGAATGGGTCATCCTGTTCACTTGATTGTTAAATTCCTCCCCTGATGAGGTCACCCTTGAGTAAGCTTGTACATGAGGTACCAACATCTTCACACCCCATTTCCCTGTGGAGTGGTGCATCCACATACCTCTTCCTAGATCTCCTTGCCATTCATTTTTCAGTCTTGTTCTTTATAAGTCCCTGACCATCCAGCCAAACCATGAACAGCCCATGAAGCAGTTTAGACCTATGCTTCTGGCCATATCTCCTAGGAAACATGAACAATCAGCACCTACTCCAAGTTCTACTCATTAAGAGTATTCCCATTTATGACTGTCCTGGTCATCCCCATGTGGAGCTGCAGTGCTGCAGCCATCCACTTTCATGTGCAGAACCATCTGTAAACCATGCACAAAGCTTTCTCTTTCTCCTGCTCAATAAACTGGTTTTAGGGAACTCCTCAGGAGGCTAGAGGTATAGGTGGAAAGAGAGAAGTCAGAGTAGCAGAAATAGAGGCCTTGGGGATCTGGGCTACATCCTCATTCAATCTGTGTCCTCAAGACCTACTCAAGCCTGATCTCATGTATACCACTTTCATTTGATGATGGAGTGCTGCTGTGAATGCTGACATTTATGGCTTGATGGGTGAGGCAACCCCAGTTTATGTTGGGTAGCTCAGGTCAGATAATAACTTGGGGTCCTATGGTCATTTTATCTCTACTAAGGCCCAGTAGCAAGCCAAAAGCTGTTGTTATTTCTCAAAGGGATCGTGGTTATCTGCAGAGGATAGCATGGCTTTGTTCCCAAATCTGAAGACTCTGCATTATAATTCACACATATTGCCTACCAAAGTCTCCATATATCATCACTATCAGCTACTGACTTTTCATGCGTGGTTATATCTGTGGGTTATATGGTCAAAGTGGTAGAGCAACTTGCATTGCAGCCTGAACCTGCTTTAAAGCCTTCACTTTTCTGGGATCAACTCAAACTGGCAGATTTTGGGGTCACTTGGCAAATGGGCAGATGTTGCCTACAAAATCCAAAGAAACCTACTATGTATTGTGCCGCTTTCCCAGGTAAGATGGGCCCAAGGTAGCAACTTGTCCTTTACCTTGAAAGAGATAGATCATGAAATTTTCTTAAGGTTTTTGTGGAGTTTATTTCTCTTACCCTGATGCAAATATTGTTTCAATGTGCCTAAAATGGTTGCTTATTAGGTCTGATCAGCATCACCTCATCAATGTAATGGACGAGTATGGTGTCCTATGGCATGGAAATGTGGTGGTGTCCCTATGGGCTAAATTATGGCATGGAGCTGGAGAGTTTCCCTAGCCTTGAGGTAGAACAGTGAAGGTATATTGCTGGCATTGCCAACTGAAAGAAAAGAGCTTCTGATGCTCTTATTAACAGGCATTTGTTGGATCAATAGCTACATAAAAGGTGACATACAAGCTGCATGCGTACAGTGGATGTATTGCTTTGTTCCAACAACAGCTGCATCTGGAAAAGCAGCTGCCTTTGAAGTCACCACCTACTTAACTTCAGGATAATCCACTGTCATTCTACAAGCTCCCTCTGTCTTCTACACAGGCCAACTATTACTGGCCAGTTATATGGGGATGGGATGGTAATCACCATCCCTGCATCTTTCAAGTTCTCGGTGGTGACACTAATCTTTACAGGAATGTGGTTTTGCCTTTGGTTTACTACTTTTCTAGGCAGAGAACAGTACTAGTGACTTCTACTTGGTCTTTCCTACCATGATAGCTCATGCTCCTCTGCAGGTTAGGGAACCAATATGGGGATTCTGCTCAGAATGTCTATGCTAATGAATGCACCCCAGAACTTGGGAAATGACCATAGGATGATTTCAGGCCCCAGTGGGCCTACTGTGAGATGGAACCAAACCCAAACTCCATTAATCATTTGACCTTCATAGGTGCTTACTCTGATTGGTGGATCGCAGTAACATTTTATGCATTTGGGAATTAGTGCTAGTTCAGGGCCAGCATCCCATAATTCCTGAGAAAGTCTAATTGTTTCTCCTTCCCCAAGGTACAACCACCCTAGTAAATGGCCACAGATCTTTTGGGAAAGATTGGGAGGGAGACAAATATTTATACATTTTTTACAGTATGGCAGGGTCCTTCTTCAAGGATTCACAAACTCTATGTTGCTGAATCAGTCAAGTCTGGGAACTGATTGAGAGGCTACGATTCTGTCATTTGGTGACTTAATCCAGAACTTCTGATCACTGGACTTAGAGCTTTTCTACTCACACAGATACAGAAGACTTAATAGACTACCTATCTACTTTATTTCTAGGGACAGTATGATCAGCTTAGTCAATGCCAACGATTTCTGTGAATCAGACTATTTTTATTATTGCTTTGGTTCTGATGTCACTTGGTCCCTGCCACCCTAGAATCCTATCACCTTCATTGCATTCAGGAATCTTAATTCAATCATAGTCGATGCTGTAATATCTGATCTACAGAGATGAACGAGCACTGAACTCTTCAAGGATGCTGAGGGAGGGGTCACCTCATGAATTTATCACAGCCTTGGCAAAGGGTGTGTCCTCTGGACCCTTCCAGAATGGATGAGCAGGTCTTGCATGATCAATCCATTCTAGCATTTTAATCTCCTTAGGTCTTTGAATACTTGCCTTTATGATACACTAAGAAGTTGTGGCATTTTTATTTCATTTACTGTAGACCACCTTTGGATACATATTTCAGTTAACCAACCAAACAAGTGTTAGAGCTCTTCCTGTCTCCTTGAACTAAAGCATGGAATACATACTCTCTGCTCAATGCGCCCTCATTAGTAAATTTGTCCTTATCCAGTTTGTACTCCTGCGTCCTGAACTCAGGCAAATGTGGAGAGGGAGTGGCTGAGAAAGCTAGACTAAAGAATCAAGAAGATTTAATGAACTTACTGGTCACCAATTACATCATGACATACATTCTGAAAGGGACCTAGGAGACTGGTCAGGAATACCTCCTAACTAGCAAGGGAGCTAACTTTCTCCTTAATTCGCTTTACCTTGCATTGTTAGCTCATTCTTGGTTTTCTTGAGGTGAGCAGATGACAGAGTTGGGAAAGGATGCCATTGTCACTTGGATTCTTTCCCGATAATTCCTTCCTCTTGGTAGGAAGAGTAGATAGCTCTTCAGCTTCCTCCTCTTCGAATAGGGTAGTGCTTTATGTAAATTGTGAGGATTAGAGAGACTATAAAGAGCTTGGCACATTGCAGACATGTAATACATAGTTGGCATCTATTCTTATCATTAGACCTAAGTACAGGAGTAAAATCCTTTTTCATCCTTTTTGTTTGAATACGTTTGAGAGCGTTCTTGCTTTTAGTTTGTTAATTTCATTCTATATATCCTGAATTTTGTGCAGTCAGCAGATAGCCATTTGCCATTTCTTCAGACAACTATCTGAAAGATCTGAAATTTTAGAATCAGACAGTGCTGTGGCTGAAATATCGAAGCATAGCCATGACTGCTTTATTCCAGTGTAAACCTCAATGCAAATGCTGCTTGACCAGTGACTGATTTGCACCATTCGTGGAAATTAGAAAACTAGAAAATTAGTTCGTTTTCTAGTGCTTTTCGATAGTCATCCACTGAATGGAGGCATGAGTACAAGGAAGAACAATCCACTGAATATGGGACCCTGTAGGTGGTATTTTATTCCTAATTTAGAAAAAAAAATTCAAAACAACTTAATTTTTGTAAGTAAACAGACGATGGTACAAGTAACTTAGCCAAGGTCGCATAGAAAAAAACCCAGGGTAGTGTAGTGCTTCAAAGCATAGACTTCAGGGCCAGGTAGTCTGGGTTGAATTTTGGCTAAGGGCAATTTATCTAATCTCTTTGTGCCTTGGTTTCCTCAGCTGTTAAATGGAGGTTACTATGTCTATCCCAAAGGCTTGCTATGAGGATTAAAGGAGTTATCACTTTAAAGCCCACAGAACAGTTCCTGCACATTGTCTATGTGCTCAGTAAGTGTTTGCTAGTGAAAGCAGGTCTCTTGATATCCTGTGTTTATGCATTGCCATTGGGGGAAGCTGAGTGAAGGGTACATGGGAACTCTGTACAGTTTTTGCAACTTCTTGTGAGTCTTAAATTATTTCAAAATAAAATGTTACATAAAACAAAGGCAGGCCTCCTGGCTCCAAAGCCTGTACCTGTGCCTGTCCTTGGATATCCTTCTGTCCATCATTAGGAAAAGGCATTCCTTAAAAGTCCCAGTGCAGGAGCTGCTCCAGCCTAAGGGCTGCAAGGTTAACCAAAAGGTGAATGTTTCAGGATCCAACTGTACATTTAGAGAACAGCTTCACTACTTAGAGTAACTAATTAAACCTGCAAGGAATGGAAAACCTGTGGTTTAAAATCCCCAGAATTGAAAGCTCTGAGAAACATCATTCTGTCCTGTTTAATGATGAATGGAGGATCTGAACAAAAACTCCTCAGTAGCCTGTGTGAGTTCAGGATTACACATGTATGCACACACCACACATTTGCCTTAGAAACCTCAAAGGTTAACTACTTGTTATGTGCTTATGGCCTGAGTGTCAGATAAAATCCTATATAAGCCCTGGGAACATACTGTATAATTTTATTCATCAAACAAAGTAAAAGAAACATGAGGCCGGATGCAGTGGCTCCCGCTTGTAATCTCAGCACTTTGGGAGGCCGAGGCAGGCAGATCGCGTGAGTCTAGGAGTTTGAGATCAGCCTGGGCAAAAAAGATAGACCCCATCTCTACAAAAAATTGAAAAATTAGCCAGGTGTGGTGGGAGTGCCTGTAGTCCTAGCCCCTCATGGGATTGAAGTGGGAGGATCGCTTGAGCCCAGGACGTTGAAGCTGCAATGAGCCAAGATTGCACCAGTGCACTCCAGCCTGAGCAACAGAATGATACCTTGTCTCAAAAAAAAAAAAAAAAAAAGAAAAGAAAAAGAAAAAAGAGTCCGGATGCGGTGGCTCACACCTGTAATCCCAGCACTTTGGGAGGCTGAGGTGGGTGGATCATGAGGTCAAGAGATAGAGACCATCCTGGCCAACATGGTGAAATCCCATCTCTACTAAAAATACAAAAATTAGCTGGGTGTGGTGGCATGCGCCTGTAGTCCCAGCTACTCAGGAGGCTGAGGCAAGAGAATCACTTGAACCTGGGAGGCAGAGGTTGCAGTGAGCCAAGACCACGCCACTGCATTCCAGCCTGGTGACAGAGCGAGACTCTGTCTCAAAAAAAAAAAAAAAAGACAGAAAGAAAAGAAACATGCGGGAAATATCTGGGAATATCATTTTTAAGACGTTGAAAGGAATGATGTGTCCAAATTCCTGCAAATCAGGTGATTTTGCTGATCCAGTGATGTATATGAGAATTTGTAAAACCCAGGGCTGAGACAGAAACCGGTTTTCTGACTTCTTGGATTTGCTCTTGAACTCTAGTCAGCATTTCAGAAAAAAATATGTTCAGAAAGAAGTTCCTAGCAGCACTCAGGGATCCTCAAAGGTGTTGGGAGAGTGGGGTCTCTCAAAGAGAGTGGGCATGGGTCAATTTAAAACTCAATTTAAATTGTAACAAAATGAATATTTGGAAAACAAGCCAAAAAATGCTTTTTGTAATTTCTAACTGGATAAAATAATGAAGAATAAAATCTTCCTGACTGTGAGGAATATGTCAAGGAAAACAGGTTCTTGCACATCAATAATTCTTAGGGTGATGGACAAAGAATTTCTCAAAAGGCATGGGTTAAAAAACAGTTTTGAAGAATTCAGGACTAGATGGTATGACTCTATTACCCCAAGAATGACATCTCATCGACCCCATCTCTACCTTCCCTACTCTTCACCATTAGCCAAGACAAATCAGGACAACTGCTAAATTATTAGCAGAAATTTTACTTTGACTTCACTGAGGACTCAGTGTTTGAAAGGGAAATTGGAAATAAATTTTTTTTCTCCATGGAGTCTACTTTTTCACTGGTCCAAAAGAAATAGTTCACTGGGCTTCAGAGAATAACTGAGGGCTGGTTGTTAAAGACATGGGATCCATGAACTAGAGTCCACATCCACACTTGCCTGCCCCCTGTGGCCTTGCTTCACCAGCCTGACTGCTGGGCTTGGGTCCTACCTCAACAGCTTAGGAAGTGAACTGTTCTGGGTGAGACATGTAATCTCTCTGAGCCTCCATCTCCTCATCTGTACAATGAAGATGATGATAGAATGCTCCTAAGGTGGTGGATGAAATGCTTAAATGAGATAATGCATTTAAGGCACCTAGCACCTTAAAAGTTGTCAGTAAAACGAGCTATACTCATTACTATCCTGGAGTGGAATCAGGGGATCTTCTGCTCACCTCCACCTGACACCCCACTACCCTCCACACAGATGCCAGTGCTTTCAGTCCTATCATGGGGTCTTATATAAATGCCTGGCCATGCTCCAAGTATACATTGTTGTATGTATAGGAACACAGCCTTAATTAAATAGAAACAGAATTTGGAAGACCTAGACATCTAATCTGTAATTCAGCTCCTTGTCAAGATGGAAGCTGAGTATAAAAGGCACCTGAATTCCAGGTGACTCAACCTGGGGCCTCTCTCCAGGAAGGAGGGGAGGTAATAATAAGACCTAATAATACTCTACCTTCCCTACGAATTCCTTAAGTTCCAAGTGCTATCCTGCCCAGGCCCTCTCATGGGGATCCTTCCAGAACTCATTTTACAAAATGGGACACTTGCCACCCACCTCCCTTTCAGGTAGGGTTGCTTCCATCTGGTAAGAACTTAAGTCAGAGGTCTTCGTCCTGGTGACAAATGGTCAGCTTCTCCAGCAGATGTTCCAGTGCCTGGAGCTCATGATCCCTGAACGCCTGGCTTGGTGTCTCTTCTCAGTGAGCACAGCCTTTCTTGAATTCACACCAGCTGAACTTCGTGAAAGTGCACTTAGGGCTACTAGCATTTGAATTTCCAACTTTTTTTTCCTCTTTGGCATTTTGTTTCTATTTTTTATGCTTCTTTTTTGTATTTTATGTATCCTTGTGAGCCATCTGCCATCCTTTCTGGAATGAGATGGCGTATAAATGCATACATATATGCATACATAAAATATATACTGATATTTGAGAAAGACTTATCAAACATATGCATCCCTCAAGGTCATTGGTATTCAAGAGACTGAGGGGGAGGGAGGGGGAAGATAATGGTATTTTTCAAAACATATATGCCAGTAATCTTCTGGTCCCCTCTTTACCTTTATTTCAGAGACCCAGGTAATTTTAGAGTCACTCTGGAAGGAAGATTCGTATCTTGAAAAATTCTTCCAGGTGATTTGAACATACCTTTCTGCCTCCCAGCCCCCAACCCATGGCTCAGAGCCACGTCTCTGGGATTCCTCAGCTCTATTCCTGGATTTGGTCAGAAAGCAGCCTGCTCTGCTGGATTAGCTCATCTTTCCATGGAAATGCCACCCTGGAGTTAACGAGGTAGTGTTATGTCCTTGGCTTTCAGAGAGAGATAATATAAGAAACAGACAGTTGAAAGGCATTTCTGAATCTTTTGCAAAGCCTGAGATGAGGCCATGGTCCATTATGTGACCAAATGTCACCCAAATAAAGATTTCTCTTCACAATCCCTTACAATATTCTGTGCTAGAGAAAAGTTCAGTTCTCCAGGAAAACCTGAATTCTTTATTTTTATAGATAAGCAGAATTGCAGTGCCCATCATGCTGTCATTTATTTTTTCATTATCTTTCAGGGGATTCTGTTCAATCCAGCAAATATTGAATGCTAGCAACCATGTAATATACTGGATTATAAAGATCAATAGGGCCAGTTCTGGGCTCTGAGACACAGTCTAGGGGACACAGACCAAAATACGTTATAGCTATGCTTTCCTCAGATGCCTTTTGTAATGACATCTCTTTGTTCCCAGTAGTTTCTGAAAAGCTTTGTTCTCTAAATTTTTATGTGCCATGTTGTATTTATGTAGTTGTCCCCAGTGGAAGACAGACTTTTGGAGGAGTTTTTTGTTTTATTTGTTTTTGGCTAGTTGCTGTCCTATATTTCCTACTGCCCTACATCCCCCTTTCAGAGCATGGCCTCTTTCTAAGGCTTTCTGATGCAATGCAACCCTCCTCAATGGCCACAGCTGATTGACTGGAGTGAACCCGTGACCTGAACTGGGCCAGTCAGATTTTTCATACTGGGAATTTGGCGTCGGAGCCCTGAGAAACAAGTCAGGTGGTCTCAGGGGCTGAAGCTACTCCTGTGGGGTGACTAATGGAACTTCTGGTAGTAAGAAAAAGTGAGATGAGATTGATGATCTTCAGAAGGAGAAGTTTGGACTAAACACCCAGAGGAAAGCTGAAATGAGAGACCACATGGAATGAAGGAGAACGTGAGTATGAGCAAGCGAGGGTGAGAAAAACACACGGAAGCACATGAAAGTGCTTTTTGGCTTGTTTCTATTTTCTCTGTGACATAAAAGGCAAGGTCTTTGGTGGAGAGTAGGAATGGGAAGAGGGTGGGCAATTTGAGAAGAGAGAGGGTGTGAATTACTCATCATGGAGTAGGGGTGTGAATTGACTGAGGGAACATGGTTGGAGGGACAAACAGCACTACAGGCCCGCTGGAGGTTTTTGTCATGAGTTTACATGGAGACAAGTCATCCTAGCTGCATGCTTTTTCTCTGGACACTTTCAGTTGTGTGGGTGTGGCACAGCAGAAAGTCAGATTTAACCTGGGCTGGGTTTTCTGCCAGGTATGTGTGACAGAGGAAGAGAGGAGCAAAGGAGTTGATGGTGTCTTCAAAGGACTGATGATAACAATGGACCACAGAGCCTAATAAGAAAGGTTAGGGTACAAGTGGACAGCGCAATGATGGCAGTGTTAAACATCCTAGTGTGGGCTAAGAATCATTGGTATTCCAGTACAGGGGAAGTAAGCTGGGGAGATAAAAGATGATGTTTGGAAAATAGGATATGTGAAACACAGATTGTGAAGGAGGGCAATAAGTGGCAATGCCATAGAATAAGGTTGGGGAGAGCAGAGGTAGGATGGACAAAATAATTGGAAATGTGAAGATCAAGAAACTGAGAGATAAAGACCCTCAGGATGTCATCCGCATGAATACTGAAATCATCAAGTGCTAGTACAAGAGTGATCTTAGAGGGAGACAGAGGGAAATGGAGCAGAGTCGCTTGGAGACCTTTAAGTGTCTCCTACAAAAAGGAGAAACAGAGGGATTGAACAGTGCATAAGCTTCACAGAAGCTGCGTGTGGGGGTGGTTTATGGAAAAGATAGGAAGAACCAAACTGTTTTTCCTGTTTTTACACACTCACTCAATACTCAACACAGAATATTTCACCTCTAGCCACCAAAATATACAAGAGTTTCTCCAAACCCCAAACCAATTCTTCAGCGGACACCAGCTAGGCGTCCTCCAATTTAATTCAATTCTGACACTACCTACCTGGAGACAGTATCAGATCCCACAGATTGAGGGCTCCATCCCACAAGACTGCCCCCTACTCCAGATGCCAGTTGTAAGTCCCGAGATGAGACCTGCGCTGTTGACCAACAGGCTATAAATTGAGCATTCTCAAGACCCCCTTAGGGGTTGATTTGCTATGGCAGATCACAGAACTCAGGGAAACTCTTTACTTATGTTTACCCATTTAGTATAAAGAATATTACAAAGGATATAGATTAATGGCCAGATGAAGAGGTATATAGGGCAAGGTATTGGAGGAGGGGCAGAGCTTCTGTGCCCTTTCCCAGAACCCTCACAATTTCAACAACCTACAAGCTCTCTAAATCCTGTTTCTTTTGTTTTTTTTATGGAGGCTTCGTTACACATGCATGATTAACTAAACCATTGGACATTGGTGATCAATTCGACCTTCAGCCTGTCTCCTCCCTGGAGCCACCTCCGGGGTTGGGGTTGAAAGTTTCAAGCTTCTCATCACATGGTTGGTTTCCTGGACAGCTAGCCCCACCCTGAGGCTACCCAGGAGCCTCCAGCCACCAGTCACCTCATTAGCATACAAAAAGACACATCACTTTGAAGACTCCAACAGTCTTAGGAGCTGTGTTTCAAGAAATAGAGGTGAAGACCAAATATGCATTTCTTATTATCAATATTATTATAACAGTTTATAGGGGAGGAATGGAGTTCCGAAAGTAGCAATGAGAAGTGGGACACCTTCCCACTCAGAAGCTCAGTGGTACCAGAGGAGTGAGATAAAACAAATCTTGAGGGGGCTGTGTGGGGGTGTTGGGTGGGTAGAAGTGTCCTCAGGGAAGAGCCTGGCTTCAGTAGAGCAAGAAATAGAAGGAAACACTCAGAGAAGAAGATAAGTCTCTCCTCCTTCATACTGGAAATGAACATTCAGAGAAGAGGTTAAGGACAGATGGTATTTTGCTGATGATAGGCCATGAGTTTCAGAAGTCACAGTGAAATAGTTCGAAGGGGTAGGAATTTGGGTTCTATTATGAGATGTTCAGAACTTCGTGAAGGCGAGAGTCCAGGTGGAGAGGAAAGACCTGTGGTTGTGGACATCTTGTAATGATCTAGGGAAACAGAAATGTAGGGTCAGGTGGTAGTAAGACTGATGGCTTCTTACCAGGAGGTGAGTGTTCCACTGTTTCAAAATAAGTAATTTAAAATCTAAGCTGTTGGAATCTTAAAATATTCTGAGCCTCAAGAGAATGTGATTATGGAACCTGAGTCAGATAAACAGGGAGCTATAACCTTTGTTTGTCTGATTATAGATTAGCTCTTTTCCTTACCTACACTGGTTTTTAAAATGTTGTAAATGACTAAAGGACACCAGGGAAGACTTATTTTCTATGTTGATTATCATTATAGATTAACTTCTGTCTTACCTTTCTCACATAAAGACTTCATTATTTCATTGCCTAAGATGGAATGTTAAGTACACTCTTTTAAATTGGAAAGGAAATGAAAATAAGCTGTATGGAAAGGACGACAAACTGTAACTAAGTTGTGACTCATAAACCAGTCTTGTATAGAAAATGTTATAATCCTACTAAATTTCTCTGTTTTCTGCCTATATAAGCAAGAACTTTTACCTCTAGAGCAGTGACCCCATTACTCTGGAGTCTGTATTTTTAGGATGGATATTCTCAGATCTTTGTGTGAATAAACTCTTTAAAACTGGATTCTGATCCTTTTGATTATTTCAGGTTCACAACTGTAAATGTAGGTTCTTTTACTAACCTGCCGGGGGTCTGATTTAGGTTTCATTGCTTGCTGTACAGAAAGCCAATCACTGAGACAAGTATTGCCAGGGAAGAAGGCTTTATCTGGGTGCTACAGCTGAGGAGCTGGGAGGTAAGTCTTAAATTTGTCCCTCCCTCCAACCAACTAAAATTGGTGGTTTATATAGCAGGGAAAGAATGTAGCTGCCTGTGGTGGGTAGAGTGGTGGGGATTGTGAAGAGGAAAGAATTAGGAAGGGGTAAGGTAGCAATCAAAAGGAATGAAGGGTCTGGCATCTCATTGTCTGGATGAGTGATTTGGTAAATTTCAGTTCTTTGATACTACCAGGACATCTGAGGTTTGGTTTCCTGAGGAAGGATGTCAGATAAGACAAATATTAAGTTTTAAGCTTTAAGACTGAGAGAGTCAATTTCTAAGTTTAATAAAAAAAGACCATAAACATCAGTTCTATGGGACGATTGGGCTCGTTTCAGTTCCTTCTTGCAAGTAGGTTCTTAGACATATGGTAGCAGTGAGGTGGGAAGTATGGGGAAGGGTTGCTCTGCAGTGCTCTGAATGGGGAGGCATGGCTGGCAGTAGGGGCATGGGACACAGGAGCAGGCACATGGCTCAATCAGTCACAGACTCCAGCTCTGGTCAGAGTTGGTCTCTAACCCTGGGAACCAAGTCCAGGCTTTTAGTTATCACTTTCAACATCTCTTGTGTAGATCCACAATCTCTTAAGCATCATTCTTAAATTTCCAAACTCTGAAAACCAACTTTTTTTATATATTATGCATTTAGTAGCAAAACCTGACCTGACCTAAACTAATAGGAGTGTCTATATAAACATTAATTATACTAAAAAGTGTGAATGCTTATATATTTTAACCATAAGATGTTTAATGAATTTGACTATGGGGGCTGTTCTATACTCCATGGGGAGTATATCTTGTATACTACCCTATATTTTGTTTTAAAAATCTGAAAAGTGCTTAAACTCATCTGATTCCAAAGGTCATGGATAAGGGCTTTTGGATTTATGCATCCAAACAAGGGTGTAAAAGCATCTCCCAAGCCTTCTCAAGGTGGAGACAGCTTCATGGGTCTTGCCCCACCACCTGTGAACCCCACGAAGAGTGCATCGAGGCCCCATGGGCTTGTTTGTCCTGTGGGCTTCACCTGCTTGTCATTCACCCTCCTGTTTTTGTTCTCCCTTCTCTTCTACAGGTCAAAACAGTGTGGGAAGAGAAAGAAAAAATTAATATTATTAAAGAAGCTACTGCCGACCTAAAGGAAGAAACTGAGGCAAAATTAATGTAAGTAAAGAGTTTATTTGGGCCAAGATAAGGACAGCTGCTCAGAAGATTCAGGCCCAAGTGACCTTGGATAGGAGCTCTGTTTGGCCTTTGTTACAAGCAGGTTTTTAAAGGCAAAAGCAAGGGGATACGTAGGGGGATGATACAAAGTTGCTTGTCAGGAATTCTCTTTGGTTTATAGAAATGTCATTCATTAGTTATTGGCTATACATGGTCGACATATAGATTATGACCTAATGATATCTATCATGTGGTATCATTAGGTTAATTTTGAGCTACTTGTGAAAATAGGCCTAGAGTCCACATAGCAAGCAAATTCAAGAGATGATTACTTAGCTCAGGAGGGGAAGTGGGATGTGACTGTGGCCTCATTCTCATGCCTCACTGGGCCTGGTAATTTAAAGGAGGTTCACATTCCTCAGATAGAAAGTTTCTTTTCTTTCTCACTATAAGCCTCTGTCTTTCTTCTCTCTCTATTGCTGAGTGGTTTAGCATAAAATCATCTGCTCTGGTAGAAACTTAAGGGCTTTTCATTCAGCTGTTGAAATTCGTACCCACTGGAGATTCTAGAGCCATCAGTGGCCATGGTTCCTGACACTGGAGGAAACTGTCTTTAGAGAGTGAAGGTGAAGCTGACATTTATAAACAGCCATGGTGAGAGGCATTGCTGGAAAGTGGGCCTGGCTCTGTTCCAGTTCCTGTGTCCATCTCAGAGACCAGTTTCCCTCTCCTATGGTTTGATTACATGATCCCATGAATCTCCGTCTCCTGCTTAAGCTGGTTCAAGTGTCTTGTCCATACATGAAGTGTCAGGGTGTCCTAAGAAGACAGTGGAAAGTGATGGGGTCCAGCAGCTGGGATGTTGGGCATCTTAGTACTGGGGGAGTGTGTCAGTCTATAGTAAAATCTTCACTTCTGGGCTGGGCTTCAGGATGGAACTCAAGTCTTTTGGAGGGAGGAGGAGCAACTTATAGTCCTAGAGGAACTGGGGTCACAAATGAGTTCCAAGTCAAGGACTCAAGACCATGAATCAAATACAGAGGCCTGAGTGCTGTCCTCAGCAAGCAGTCAAGTGTGCTGGACCCAGACGCCCAGATGGAGTCCAGGGTAGGCATCACTTACAGGTCATCTTTGATACATAGAAATAAAAAAGGCAATCTAAGGGGCAGAATTTGGGTTGAAGCCCAATAATAAAAATCAAGCAGCTTGTTCTAAGTAGCAGTTGTCATTTGGAAGAGGCTAGGCAGAAAGGGTGAACATGGTAACATTTACAGATAGAAAGAAGGATAAGCAGATGAGAGAGGAGAACTTCAAAGAAAAATGAAGGAGGTAGAATCTGAGAAAAAGTCCTGGACTGAAGAGAACATGGTGTTGCTGCTTTTGTAGGTTATCTGTGGGCTAGATTGTGGATATAGAGAAAGCTGCTCAAGGTGATAGTTCGCTGAAGATGGCAGAAGCACCATGAGCAGAACTGGGACACAGGATCAGGGCCAGATGAGACTACAAGATGACAAATTTTGGGGGTCAGGAGGGGAAATGGGATGTGACTATGGCCTCATTGGTAGACTTTTCCATTCATGGCCCCCAAGGGACCATGTCTCTCAGTATTCATGCTCTTATGCATTGTCTCCCATATTGGACTCTGGGCTTGGCAAGGTGACTTGCTTTGGCCAATAATATGAGCAAATTAAATAGGGATAAATTAGAGGCCTGATATGCATTTGCATATTGGACCTATGCTCTTTGAATTCTGAGATTGCCAGAGGATGGATTGACTAGCTGTCGTTATCTTACTACAAGCCTAAGGATGGAGCCAGCACAGGAGGTAATGGAAGGAAATGCAGAGCTACGAAGCTGTGACTATAATGCAGCATGCCTGGTCCCCTTCCTACCTCTAGTCTTCTTGTTATATGAACTGATAACTTACAGTTTAAACTCAGTAAGTTCACTTTCTTGCAACTGAAAGTGTCCTAATGACACAGTGTATTAGTCCATTTTCATACTGCTATAAAGAACTTCCTGAGCCTGGGTAATTTATAAACAAAAGAGGTTTAATTGACTCACAGCTTAGCATGGCTGGGGAGGCCTCAGGAAACTTACAATTATGGTGGAAAGCAAAGAGGAAGCAAGAGACCTTCTTCACAGGCAGCAGGAAGGAGAAGTGCTGAGCGAAGCAGGGAAGAGCCCCTTATACAACCATCAGATCTTGTGAGAACTCACTCACTATCACGAGAACGGCATGAGGGAAACCACCCTCTGATTCAATTACCTCCACCTGGTCTCTCCCTTGACCTGTGGGGATTATGGGGATTATGGGAATTACAATTCAAGATGAGATTTGGGTGGGGACACAAAGCTTAACCACATCACACAGCCTTTTGTTTTTAATTTTTTGAGGCAAATTCACATAATGACATGGTTTTTTTTGAAGCTGGGAATTATATAAGTAAAAATATTTGCAAGGCACTCAACAGCTTCAGTGGGGAAACTCTATCCTTGTGTCCATGCCTTCTACTTACCTGATCCCCTAAGTACCATTTTCTGAAATGCTGTCCACTGGGATGCAGCAAGGAGTCCAGTTGGTGATTTTAGAGCATCACAGCCATGAAGAATTACTGAGTTGTGCGTACTCATCTGGAACTAAGACAGCCTTTTTGGTTCCAGTTGTCAGCTTGTGATCTATTTATCTTGCTCCCAGGGGGCTATATAAAGGATACCAGAAACAGATACTTCTTATGTCCCTTCTAGCTCAATGAGTAATAGACGTGATAGTTTTTCCCTCTGATATCTGAAACTGTAAAAAGACAATAAAAACACACAGATCAATATAGTGAATAACTATATCTTCCAAACCTCACACTCTGTTTCTCATTATAAACATATAAATTAGCCTTATGCAAAGAAAAGAAGCATAGCTTGTAACATCTTTTCTATCTGACATGTGCTGCTGCCTAGAAGACTCCTTAACATGCTCCCTTTATTACATCTCCCATCATATTCTCCACTTGAGTATCCAACAACTGCAATACAGTGTTATAGAAATGAGTAGTTATATATCTGTAATTATTTCCAGCTTCAACTGTGTCTATAATAAGCCAATGTACTTAGGTCACTAAGCTCTAAATAGGCCAGAGGGTATGGAAGACTTATATCTATCCCCACCACTGGAAGAAAGCTCAAAGCTTGTCCTTATTGCTCACGCTGTGATGTCTTCCCAAAGGAAGGGCAGCAGGGCTGTTATTTGGGGACAGATGAGACCTGCGAATGCATAAGAGCAGAAATGATCAATGAAGCATCCCCATTGTCCATCACAGGGAAAACCCAGAGAGGGAAAATAGGGCATATTTTCCCTCACTGCCCTTAATGCAGTACAGATCTCATCACTCCACCTCTCTTTTTAGCCTGTGCTGAAGCAAATAGTTTTAGAACATGCACAATTTGAAGCAACCCCATTAAGTCAAGATGGCAAATGCTGTAATTTATCCATGCTCCCTCCTTGGAGAAGTTGAACAAATATTGCAGATGAGCTTTATGGGTAAAGACTGTAGCAGAGCCTTATTAACTAGGCTTAGAACAGTAGGTTAAAGCCCTTTCTCAGACAAGAACCACAGACTGTGTTTCCACTTGATGTGATAGATCTGTTAGGGATGCTTGTGTCTGCACTAAGATTATAGCTCTAGGCAGGGTAGTTCTTGAGACACTTAGACCACAGCTCTGCTATTCTAGGAATGAGGCAATTCAAGTGTTAAATGGGCTTCACATTTTAATCTTTAGCACTTGAACTTATTCTATCTCTGTCCCCTTCTTTGCAATCTTAGGCTCAGCTGTCTGTGGTGGCAGGACTTCTTCCACAGCCAACCAGCATACAGCTGGTCACTACAGCCCTAGGTGCTGCCAAAGGCTGAGAGGAATGAGAAATGCTAGTACTTTCCTTTGAGCAAGGGTGGGAGATGGTGCAAGGGCATTTCTGTCTAGTTCAGTTAAGCATATATTGAGTTCTCCCTACTGGCTAGACCATTAGAGATATAGAAATGAATAAAGCATGGCCCCTGCCTCAAAAGCTTTCATTGTCTACAGTAAGTTTTGGCAAACTATACCTGTGGGGGTGAAGATGCTGCCTGTTGTAAATAAAGTTTTATTTAAACACAACCATGCACACTCATTTACATATCATCTATGGCTGCTTTTGTTCTACAACGGCAGAGTAAGTCTAACAAGATCATATGGGCCCGAAAGCCTAAAATATCTACTAACTGATCCTTCATAGAAAATGTTTGCTCACCTCTGCACAACTTGGTAATTTTTGATATATTTACAGAATTATGCAGCCATTACCACTACCAAATTTCAGAACATTTTCATCACCCCAGGAGACATCTCATATCCATTAGCGGTCAGCCCCAGCCCTTGATAACCACTAATCTATTCTCTATCTTTATGAATTTGTCTATTCCTGACATTGCATAAAAGTGGAGTAATGCAAAATGTGGCCTTTTGTGACTGGCTTCTTTCACTTGCGATACTGTTTTAAAGGTTCATTCATGTTATAACATGCATCAGTGCTTCATTTACTTTTATTGCCTAATAACATTCCATTATGTGTATATACCACATTTGGTTTATCTGTTCCTCAGTTGATGAATGTTTCAGTTATTTCCACTTTTTGACTATTATAATTAATGATATTATGAATATTTGTGTATGAGTTTTGTGAGGATATGTGCTTTTGCTTGGGTACATACCTAGGCATGAAATTTCTGGGTCATAGGATAACTGCATTTAACATTTTGAAGGACTGGCAAACTGCTTTCCAAAGCAGCTATGCTGTTTTGCAATCCTACCAGCAATGTATGAAGGTTTCCATTTCTCGACATTCTTGCTAACACTCGTTATTGTCTGTCTTTTTGATTCTGGTTGTCCTAGTGAGTGTAAGGTGGTCCTTCACTGTGGTTTTGATTTGCATTTTCCTCAAGGCTAATGATGTTGACTATTTTTTCTTGTGCTCATTATCTATCTGTACAATGTCTTCTCTGAAGAAATGTGTATCAAATCCTTTGCCCATTTAAAAATTAGGTTATTTGTTTTTTGGGTGAAGTTGTAAGTGTTCTTTATATATCCTGAATTCTAGTTTCCTATCAGACAGTATATATTATGCAAATATATCCTCTCATTCTGTGGGTTGTTTTTTCACCTTTTTGATGGTGTTTTTGGAAGTGAAAACTGTTTGTAACCTTTATGATGTCCCATTTGCCTATTTTTTCTTTTGTCGCTTGTGCTTTTGATGACCAATCTAAGAAACCATTGCCTAATCCAAGGCCACAAAGATGTACTCCTATGCTTTTTTCTAAGAGTTTTACAGTTTTAGCTTTTATGTTTAGGTTCATTATCCATTTTGAGTTCATTTTTATATATAGCGTGAGGTAGGGGTCCAAAAAAGTCCTCTTGCATGTGAATAGACAGTTGTCCCAGTACCATTTGTTGAAAAGACTATTCTTTCCCCATTCTTCACACCCTTCGTAAAAATCTATCGACTGTAAATGTGAAGATTTATTTCTGGATTCTCAGTTCTATTCCACTGATCTATATGTCTATCCTTATGCCAGTACCACACAATCTTAATCACTGAAACTTTGTAGTAGGTTTTGAAATTGGGAAGTGTAAGTCCTCCAACTTTGCTCTTCCTTTTCAAGATTGTTTTGGCTATTTTGGATTCCTTGCATTTCTGTATGAATTTTAGGATAACTTTGTCAGTTTATGCAAAAAAAAAAAAAAGCCAGCTGGGATTTTGACAAGGAATGCATTGATTTGTAGATCAGCTTGGGGAGTATTCCAAGATCAGTTTTAATCTTTTTGTTTCCAAGATGTTTTGAGCATGGATCATCTGGGTAACTTGCATCAGTGATTCCCAGCGTTTCTGAGGGTTACGTTTCTTTTATAATGTAAATCATTATTACTGACTTCTCAAAGGATAAGACTTTTACTTTTCTATTAAAAGCATCATTTTATTGCCTAAGTACATAAGACCAAAAACTATTATGAACTAGAGAATGCTTTTAAGTGAATTTGTGTTTTATTAATTCACAATAGTATCTATATATGCTTCAGAAATTATAGAGCAAAATGTGGAGAAATGGTAAATATTCTGTTTTCAGCCACTGCTTGGTATATTTATGGAGTCGTTGTCCGGTTTGCAAAAAAAAAAATCAGCTCCCACTTAGGGAACCTCTAGTTAGCAAGAAAATCCTTCTTCTAAAGCAGGTCTATCTTTCTGTCCAGAGTGCCTCAGCCATAGAACAGGGAGGCGTGAGCAGGACTGGCCTTCGTAAACTGAATAAAGATGCCAAGTAGCTCACGATCAACTTGGTGCTTTTAAAGAGTTGACTTTCTTGTGAGGGAAGGAAATTTTATCCCAAGCTGCTTCCCCTGTTGTCTAAAGCTGACTTTGCCTCACCTGGCCTGGGAAACTTTGCTCCCTGGATGCTCTGCCAATTGAGTTAATTGGCAGTATGCTCAGATGAACAAATTCAGCCACAGAAATACCTCTAAGATTTTTCTTTGGCACCTTCAATGATCAGTTTTTATTAAAAAGAAAAAAGAAAGCAAGCAAACAGAAATCTCATGTGAACATTCTCATCTTTCCTGCTGGCATCACCTTTCTTTATATTTGGAACAAAGTGGAGAAGTAAAAAATTGTCCTTTTTTTTCTCTCAGTCAAGGTGCTCTATTGAAGAAAAGAATGAAGTAAATTGATTGCTTACACCAGTCCAGAAAATCGTTCAGATTTGTATTCTCTTCTACTTAGAAACATCCACTTTGCCATATTGTAGTAGAAAGGTCACTGATACTAGAATCAGAATATCTTAACTCAAGTCCCAAATCCCTGTCTTGCTGATCTCAATTTCTTTACAGTTAAATAGAATTAGTAATAGCTAACTTTTGAATGTGAGAATTAAGGAGAAACTTGAAGACAGTAAAGCAGTTAAATAATTCAAGTCTTATGGTTTTTTTTTATTACTAGCATGCTATTTTTGCACGAAAAATAATGCACCCACCACCTCCTGAGATTCTCAACCTCGTTCTAGAGGGCCACGTTTTTCAGGTGAGGCATGGGCCCCCGCAGGCTTCCCTTCCTGCTGGAGCAAGTGGAGACTATGCCCTCCCCAGGTATGTGCCCAAATCATGCAGAGAGGGCTCAGGAGCTCCCAGGGCCCAGCAGCTTCTTCCTGATGGCAGGAGTGGGCCAAGGCAGCATGCCAGGGCCCAGGTAAAGTGAGACCCAGACAGTAGGGAGAGAGGGCAAGGAAGTCACCAGACAGAGAGATGAACATAGCACTTCTTTTCCTCCCTTCCCATTTCCCACTTGTCCATGTAACTAGCATGACTTACATCTTCGTATGTGTTCTTTGACCCCCTGTGTTGTCCTTTCTTTTTTAGTGTTAAACATTTTCTAGGCTTCTGGCTTGGTGCAAATGATTTGCCTTTGGAAAAAATTATATTTATTGAAAGCTTCACCATTTAAATAAAACCCCTCTAATAATTCCCCCTTCCTTCTTTATTATCCCTCCTTCCTCTGCAGGCTAGATTCCCATCTGTGTTCATTGCCTTGGGGAGGAGCTTGAAAAGGTGGGGTAAGCTGCTAGTCACTGGCTTCCTGTTTCTGGAGCCTGGCCCGTGATGGGGAGCAGTGAGGTGCCCTGGGTGGGGTGAGGTGTAATAGGAAAGCGTGAAGATGGTGGAAGTGGGAGTGCCTCTGAGGGGAATGCTCAAGGTCAACACAGAAGAGCTTCTGTCCCTACTTTCCTGCTCTTGGACTACAGAAATGTCCTCTGGGCTGAGGGCAGGCTCAGAGTAAGGAGGAGAGAGAGAGGGAGACAGAGAAGCAGCAAGAAGAGCAGAAAAGTCAAAAGGCCTGAGAGGGCCATGGTGCAACCTGCTTCAAAGGCAGGTCCTCGGAGCCCATGTCACTGCAGAGGAGTTGGACGGCTAGAGAACAGAGAAGTTTGGCAGCCATCATCCTTGGCCATAGTCCCAGAAGGCAGCAAGAGGCTAGGTGGGCGATGTATGAGCAGGACATCTAGCAAATGGGCCATGGAGAGCCTGGCTGAGACTCTTATGTCCTATTCTGGCCCAGAAACTTCACAATGGGTCATAAATAGCACAGAGAAGTGCAGCCCTGAAAGGTTCACATGGACAGGAGTCTCAGCATGTGGACAGGTGATAGAGGAGCAAATGGGATGAGGCACATTTTAGCCAACACCTGTAACTGAGGCTTAGGAGATGCCCTCCCCTTTTCCCCCATGACCTGGTACTAAGTACTGTCTCTTGAATTGGTGAACTACCCTGGACAAAGGACTGAACTCCCATGGACTGAGATTACATTTTTGTCACCCTAGCAAGAAGAGGGCTCAAATAACAATTCTAAGGCGTTATAGAAAATTTTGCATTTCTTGCACACTTGAGTTGGTAGAATGAAATTCATACCCACCACACTGTTCTTTGTCTATTCCTTGTATGTGTTCCACTCTAGTTGATGTGACTTGGTGAGTCTTTTGGACTGGATTTAATATGGCGCAACAAGTCTTTGTCAAGCTTACAATTTGCCTGTTCCTCTGTTAGGTACCAGGAACAGGTGTGTGAATGAGAAGTGGTTGGTAGTAGGCAGCCTTGAAGGCCTTCATGAGCTGCACCTCCTGGTATTCTTGACCTTGTGAATGCTCTCCATTTGAATATGGGCTGGCTGTAGTGATGGAGCAAACAGAATATGGCAAAGGTGATGGGATGCCACCTCCAATATCAGATTACAGTTAGACTGTGGCTTTCCTCCTGCTCATTCTATCTCTGGCTGGTTCGGAGGGAAGCCAGCTGCCATACTGCAAGCTGCCTGAAGAATGGATCCAGAGAAAAGGAACTGATATCTCCAGAACTGAAGACCTAGTTCCTACCAATAGCCCTGCCAGGGAGCTTGGTTTCTTCAAGTGTTGAACCTTGAGATGACTGTAGTCCTGTTTGACACTTTGCAGCCTTGGGAGAGACTCAGCCAGAGGCACCCAGCTAAGCCTCCAGGATTCCTGACCCTCAGAATCTATGAGAAAATAAATGTTTCTGTTTGAAGTTGCTGTGTTTTGGAGTTACTCATTATGCAGCAAGAGATAACCAGTACCCAGTCCTTGCCCTCCAGGAACTCTTGCTCTAGGATGAGAATTTCTTTGGAAAGAGCATTCGCGATAATAAAGATCGGAGAGCTAGGCATAATGGCATGGATTCTGTTAATTAGGCTTCAGGAGGTGAGAAGAGGAGATGAGGCCCAGGATGCTGAACAGGCAATAATGCCTGTGAGGTCTGGGATCAGTTTCCTCTGGTCAACACATTCTCTTTAATTACAAAGCTTAGTTCCTGAAATGACAATTTTCTATTTTTACTCAGTGGATTGGTGGAAGTAAGAGAAGTAGCATCCCATGGTAGAAATGAGAGAGCAGGGCTCTTTAGTGAATTTAGCTCAAATCAACAACTGTTTCTGGGGCGGCCACTCTGTACCTATGAGCCCTTCTCTCACATACTCATAGATGCTGTGCCCCAGCCTCTACTGAATCACCCTTTATCCAGGGCATTTTGCTAGGATAGACTGTGCTTGTGATTGACGTTCTTAGTCATCACCCCTTCTGTGAGGTGGAGCCACTGGAAAATGGTAACTCTCATATGTCATTGTTACAGTTGCAACAGATTTAAAGACAACTTCATTGAAAATAGAAAAGGGTGGTGGTGGAGGCGGCTGCGAAGGAGAATTGGTTTTTCTTCTGAAAAGCCCTGACTCGGGCCACACATTGAGAGTGCTGCAATCTTTTTGGTTCTACAACTTATATCCCAGAATCCCCAACCCACTATGAAGATATACTCCCTTCTCATCTGAAACATTGTGTGCTAACAATAGCAACACTGGGAACTTCAGATATTTCCTTGCAAGTGGATTTTTCCTTTGGGTGTGACTATATTGAAATATTCCTCCTGGTTCTGGTTCTTAATTTTAGGTGAGTTCAGAAAAAAAGATGCACCAGATTGAAGGAGGACATTGAAATCAATTATATACTGATTAGCTCAGAGGAAAGGTTTCCTTGTTCTTTTTCTGTTTTTCCCTCTTTCTGTATTGGCAAATCCCCAGGCACACTGCAATTGGGTGCAGTCAAGCTGCTCCAGGCTTCTGATAATTGCCTCAATTGTCAGAAGTCACTGGGAGTGCCAGCAGTCAGCCACAGAACTACCACTGAGCTTTATGGAACTTTGCAAATCTTACTGGAATCCATGGCATTTCATCTTGTCAGTCCAACTAGCTCACTGTTTGTTGTATGTGATGCTTTAGAGATAATCTCTCTCTGGGCACAGCACAGTGTTTGTTTTGTCTGCTGAGCATTGACTGCCTTGTCTTCTGTTACCAGGATTCTGATTCTGTGGGGAAGAAAATCCCACTTTCAGTCTACATGATTGGGGTGGGACCGATCCCAATCCTGGTTCCAGAAGGGGGCAGGTAACCCATGGATGGGCAATTAGAGTGCTTTATCCCCTGGTCCCAAGGCTTGGTTTAGGATGGACATATGACCCAATCCAGGCCAGACATAGCCATTGAGAATTGGTTCTAGGACTTCTATTTGAGGAGTGAGAAAAGGCCTGTTACGCTCCATTGGGGTTGGTGCTACAGGCAGCTCTCTTATGATCACAGGGGAGTGCCTGCCCATGAATGGAGGCCACATAGAGGATAAGAGGAGAGAGAGAGAGAAAGAAAGAGAGAGAGAGAGGCAGTGAAAGACACACACACACACATACGCACACACACAGGGAGAGAGAGAGTCAGAGAGAGAGACAGGAGTTTCATGGGTCAATACATTTTTTGTCATTCCTCCTCTTGTTTAATTAAGTTTAAGCTGGGTTTTTGTAATTTGCAGCTCGAAGAATCTTGACTATATGCTGGGAGCACAGTCTGCCGTGGGCCCTGCACATTTTTGCAGGATATGCCAAGAATTCAAGGTCATGCATCTCTTTCCTAAGACCTTTCTCAGAATCGTGTTTGCAGGGAGCAATGTTGCAGGATGAAGTAACCTCTCTCACAAAGAGCAGGCTTGCATCTGCTTCCTATAAAAGCAGTGAGTCTCCTATGTTCAGTGTTCCTTTCTTGCAACACAATCCTTCTTGGGTGCATGCATTCATCTATATCCCCACTGTGTTGTCCCTGTGAGACTTGGGGGCATGAGGAACAGATACAAACCAACAGCATGTTCATGCTGTTACTGGGCTGTGACTACTGAAGACTTTTGCCTCTGACCGAGGGGTCTTGTGACTTCTGCCAACATTCATAAAAAATAACAGTCTGGCTTATTAGCTTAAAAAGTAAAGCAAACCCTTAACCCTTCTTGACACTGTATGGCTCCTTCGGACTTCTGTAGGCTATTGAATGTTGCATAGAAGCTTGGTTAAGAGCACGTGCTTGATAGGAAGACAGATGGATTTGAGTCCTGGCTCTACCATTCTCTATCTGATTTTGAGCGAGTTATTTAACCTCTCTGGCCTTCTGGTTTCTCCTCTATGAAATAAAAATAATACTTCCAATTACAAAATACATGTAATGCCCTTGGCTGAGAACCTGGCTCAGAGGAAGTTCAGTAAGTGGTGGCTATATGTAACTGCCTAGTGGTAGCACTTAGCACATGATTTTTAAAAAAATATTTAATCATATTTTCTCATTACAAAAGTAAAAAAAAATCGTTGTTGAAAAATTGGGAAATATATGTCAGAAAGATAAGAAAAGTTTTTTAAAAATTATAATTCCACAACCTAGATAACCATTATTATCATTTGGTGAATATCAATATGGAGTGTGTGTGTGTGTGTGTGTGTGTGTGTTTTAAACCAAAGCAGAATCATGTCATATGCACGATTTTATCTGTTTTTTTCTTACTTAATATATCATGACCATCTTTCTAGTTCCTACTTCTTTTGTAGCTTTTTATGAAAACATGTTATAAAATAGTTGGTATGTATAACACAATATAAATAGCACAGAAATAATTAAGAATAATAAAATGGACACTTAGGAACCCACCACGGGAGGCTTCTGTGTGACCCTCCCTGATCACATCAGCCCACCTTCTTCACTTACCCCCAGGATACCATGATCCTGAATTTTGTGTTTATCATTCTCTTAAAATTTGTGCAGTTTTACCATGCATACCTGTATTTGTAAAAATGTAGTCTGCTCATTTTAGAACTCAATGTCATGGTACTCTGCTTGCACGTATTTTCTGTGACTTGCTTTTGTGCTGGACATATGTTCCTGCGATCCATCTATGTTGATGAATACAGCTGTAATTTATTCACTTTTGGGGGTGTATGGTATTCTCATGTACACGTGTGCCATGATTTAGTCAAGGGTATCTGGAAAAATCACAAAGGAAAAGGATTTGATGGACATCATCTGCCTCCCTTGGCGGGTGCTTCACACTCTGGATGGGGGATGGACGTCTCACCCCGAACCTAGCCGTTTGCTTTCGGGAAGGCCAATTCGAGGTTTCCCAACCCCAGGCAAGCTGACCCCAGACAATGCAGGCCCCAGGAGTATCATGGAGGAAGAAAAGAAGGGTTGAGGGCTGGAGGTTATGGGACAGAAGACAGCCTGGATGTCTCAGGTAGTTTACAGCTATTTAACGGGGGGAAAATGTAGAAGAGACAGAAACATTCTTCCATCAGGATATATGGCTGGGGATACAGAATTGAAGAGGCTGAGGTTACTCTGTATAAGAAAGGGCATGGAAAATGTTAAAAAACTTAACCTGTGTAAGAAGGCTAACACTGTCTAACCTTACTAACAGGAGGCTAAGTCAGCATAACCTACATGGAGGACAATTTGGCTAAATCTACAAAAATTGAAAATTTGATCCAATGACTACATTTCTACTTATTGCAGCAATTTTTATGATAACAAAATACTAAAACAATTTAAATGTCTATTAATGTGGGAATAGATAAATAAATTACGGCTTATTTATCCAGTGGAAAACAATGCAGTGTGTTAAGGAGAAGGAGGCAACTCTATAGGTACTGATATGGTACAATCTCCAAGTTTTATTAAATGTAAAAGCAAATTGCAGTGGTGTAAAATGGTGTGTGTGTGTGTGTGTGTGCGTGTGTGTGTGTTTCTATCTGCTATCTGTATATAGAATATCTCTGGTTACAGTGGTTACTTCTGGGGATCTGGATAAGTGGGGATAGAGATGGGAGAAAGATAAATTACTTTTTATGTCTTTAAAATTTTCTATCATATGAAGCTACCAATGAGCCAAAAAGTAAGTGAAATAAAAATATGTGGAAGGCAGGAGTCAAAGAGCAGAAAGTAGGTAAGTGAAGATGCTGGTATGGAGCTTTGCGGAGAGGCAGGAGGGATTTGTTCTGAGAGAGAGGACTGGGAATAGGTTGTGAAGAGGACTTTTGAGAAGTTTTGCAGACAATTGGGATGCTGTATAGCTTTTTGCCAGCATCCCTTTTGTCCAAGAAAACCTTTACTCCTTAAGGCCACTTTTGAAGCTGGATTCTTGTTATGTGTTCCACTCAAAGAGAGGACTAACGGCACCAGAAGCAAGGCTCTTTTAAGGCAAAAGTTGTAATAATAACATAATAGCAAAATAAAGATAATACTAATAAAGAATGGCTACTATTTTAGCATTTACACTGTGGCAGACATTGACTAAGCATTTTACATGTATTATCTCATTTAATCCCTATATAAACTATATAATGTTGGTGGTGCTATTCCCATTTTATAGATAAAGAAACTGAGGCGCAAAAAGATTAAGTAACACATGTTCAACATTATATAGCTAATAAGTGATAGTACTGAAATTTGAGCTCATTTGGTTTGCCTTTGAAGATTATGCTTTTAACACTTCACTGTATTTTTTTCCTAAGGAATGAGGAATTTCTTAGGCATAGCAGCACGATCGTGTGTGTGTGTGCGTGCACGCACACACACACACATCTAACTTAAGATTTAACTGTGTACAAATATTTACGGGCCGATTGTCAGGTAGAGCTGAGACAAGAATGTAGAAACATAATCTTGTTCACCCAAGAAAAATCTAGAGACATTAGTATTTTAGGCAGGGTAATCATTTGGGGAATATTGGGAAGAGAGATGCCTGCAAACTGACAGGCAAGCAGGTGTTGTTGCCATTCCTATTAGGCCATTGGGAATTCCCAGAATGGGAGGCTGAGGAGGAAATCAAATAAATAGTTTGCTGACTCTTCTAACTGGCAAAAGTATTTTCAAAACTCCATGTAGATTAGTTACTCTTGAGCGGCCCTGAGAACCCGTGTGATATATTTCAGAGATGACGTGTTAACCCAAAAGCTCTGAAAAATCTCCCTGAAGCTCAGATGAGCCAAACTGCTTCAGCTCCCATTGGGGATGAAATAGTCAGTGTTTTCATAGGAAGACTGACTAGTTCTTCTTTCTTGTCTCTTATTGTTCCAACAAGGCTAATTCCAATGAGTTTATGAGAACAATTTAAGGCTTATTTTCTCAGCCGCTTTTCCAGAGGGAGCTGAAGTAACGTCAGTTCCTTCATTACTACCTACAAAGGGAGAAAGTGCATCTCTGTATTGTTCCCTATATTAAACTGTTATTTATTTGGACAAGAGAATTTCCAGGCATATACTTGTATTCCCACCAACACCAACACTTTTCATCTCTAATTTAAAGAGAAAAGACACTCTAGATTTGGGCTTCCAAATAGCATAGCTACTAGCCTATGATGCAGCTGTTGGCATTTGAAATGTGGCTAGTCTGAATGAAGATGTTCTGTAAGTATACACCACATTTCAACGACTTAATGTGAAAAAAAGGATGTAATATATCCCCAAACTTTTATATTGGTTACATGTTATAATGACAGTAGAGGCAGTCCTTGCTTTGCCTGTTGGTGTAGAACCATGAAAATGATCCTGCAAGCTGAAATGATACAAGTGATTTTAATTAACAATGGGTGAAAATTATGATTATTATGCAACCTTTGAAATATTTTTGTCTAAACTTTAAACATTCTTACTGTCAGCCATAAATGTATGCAGAAATTTAAAAGTGGTAAAATGAACCTATTTAGTACACAGTAATTTCAAATAATGGAAACATTGAGAATTACAGTACTTCTTTTCTTCTTTGTGAGTAGTTTGAACAGTGCTTGCCTTCTTCTTGTCCTATAACTTGTCGTATGGAGAGAGCATCTTTTCTAAGCTTTGCCAAATTGTCATATTACTTCCTAAGATCAGCTTCCAACATTTTCTCCTTGCTTTCCCAATGTTGTGAAATCCGAGAGTTTCTTCAGTGAGAAGTTTTGTTTCGTTTTTTGGGTTTTTTGTTGAGACCTCACTCGGTCATCCAGGCTGGAGTGCAGTGGCTCGATCATGGCTCACTGCAGCCTCAAACTCCCTGGCTCAAAAGATTGTTCCCTGACCTCAGCCACCCTAGTAGCTGGGACTACAGGTGCACACCACCATGCCAAAATAATTTTTGTATTTTTTGTAGAGATGGGGTTTTGCCGTGTTGCCTAGGCTGGTCTTGAACTCCTGGACTCAGGCAATCTGCCTGCATCGGCCTCGCAAAGTGCTGAGATTATAAGCATGAGCCACAGCTCCTGACCCAATGTAAGTTTTTGCTGGTGTTTCTTCCTCTGGGTCATCATCGTTTTGGGGACAGTATCGTTTTTGCAGCAGTCATGTTCCATATTTATGTCCATGCATTTTCCTTCACTAAGTTCCTCTGGCTGCATATCTTGAGACTCTCGAACAGCAGTAGTGTCAACAATCCCTACAGTGATCCGTCTTCTAATCACGCCTACATTCACTTCCAACAATATCACTTTTTGTTTCTTTGCTGCACTTCCAACTTTGTTGACCATTCCCTCTTTAGATTATTCATTTCTTTAAAATGTCATATGAGTTTACCACTGGGAGACAAGGAATCAACACAACTCCATGCATGCTTCACTGTCTGTGCCTGGACTGAATAACAGATGCATAGTGACCAATCGCTGATAGACTTCAAAAGAAATGACATGATTGGTCACTGCTATTGATGCACAAGTGTTGTTTATGTAGTGATTTGTGGACTGAAAGTCTAGCAGCAAAGTTTTTACTTTATGCAACAAAGTAAAACTGTATATTAACTGTATGCAATAAAGTACAGTTAAGCATAATGTACAGTTAATATACCAGAGTTAATATACCACAGTAACTGAAATTTGAACCATGTTGTTGGAAGATTAGTGTTATTTAATTAAGTGGTGGTAACTGGAATGTATGCATATTGGAAGCAAAGCAAAGTATGCCTGTATTTTTGGATACTGGGTTAAAGTATATAATTAAAATTGTTTGTGCCTGTTTCTTTTTACTTTTTGAATTAACTAATAGAAAAATTTAAATCACATTTATGGCTCACACTATATCCCTATTGGACAGTCCTACTCTGTACCATACATTAAAAAAAATTTAGGAGAAGAAAATAAAGAAATATACAGTTGAAAAAGAATGAAACATTGTTAGAGTTTTAAGTAGCCAGCAACAAAGTAAGAGACTCCAATCTTCACAAATTGAACATGATTGTATGGTGAAAAACAGTAAAGCTAAAATTAAAAAGATGATAGATTGGGAAAACATTTGCATCATATATGTAAGCCAAAGGCAAATTGCTGATATTATGAAATTATTCATTCAAACTTATTCCAAAATTATCAACATCCCAGTAGATTGTGAAACAGATGAATAGGCAATTTATATGAGAGAAAATTGAAATAGCAAATGAATACCTAGAAAAATGTTTATCTTGTCTAGTTATCAAAGGCATGGAAATTACTGTTAACTTCGAGTTACAATTTACTAT
This sequence comes from Hylobates moloch, assembly GCF_009828535.3. Lineage (NCBI taxonomy): Eukaryota > Metazoa > Chordata > Mammalia > Primates > Hylobatidae > Hylobates > Hylobates moloch. Next base: position 17,814,249 of record NW_026652299.1, read on the forward strand.
CCACTCTATTAATAAAACAATTACAACCCTTCACACTGTGGGAAATTTGGTGATGTCATGCACCATGACTGACATTGTAATTAGATACAATACTTTTAGTTAGCAATATTGTATAAATAGGAAAAGACAAAAAGACATTTTTAACCCTTGGACCTAGTAATGCCACTCCTGAGAATGTAAGAAAGTAAATAATTCAACAGGGACAAAAAGTTATATATAGAGTAAGATGTATATTGTGTAATTTCTTATAATAGCAAAAAAAAAGAAAAATTGAGGACATTCTAAACATCTGATATAGAACACTACATCCAACAATGACAAAATGCATTGTGTTTTCCAAATGCTTATGGAAGGTTTACTAGAGTTTAGCACATGCTGTGTCATAAAGCAAGCTGAAATATATTTCAAAGGAGTGAAATCATTCAGAATATGCTCTTTGAGCACGGTAGAATTATGCTAGAAATCTGTAACAAAATCTAACCAGAAAATCACCAACTGCTTTAAAATTAAGCTATTAAATTACAAATAACTCATGAATGAAAGAAGGAAACACAATAAAAATTAGAAGATATTTTGAACTAAATGATAGTGGAGACATGGCATATCAAAACATGTAGAAAACGGATAAATGATGCTCAAGGAGATAACTGCCAACCTAGAGTTCTATAATAATAAAAATATTTTTCAAATAGGATGGTGAAATAAATATATCATCAGATTAGCAAAAACTGGGAGAATTCATGCAATGCCTAGAGGAAAATTTATATTCTCAAATGTATGTGTTAGAAAAGAATTAAATGCTACATATCAATAATTCAAGTTTTCACCTCAAAATGAAACGTAATTTTAAATATCACCACACACAACAAATTAGTCCAAAGAAAGTAGTAGGAAGTTAATAGTAAAAATAAAAGCAGAAATAAGATAAGTAGAAAACAAGTATTAATGCAATAAAGAAAAAAACCTAATTTCTTGAAAAAGACACATTAAATTGATAAAACTATGACAAGATTGATGTGAAAAAGAGAGCAAATTACCAATTCCAGTAATAAATAAGGAGACATTAGTATAGATGCTATAGACATTTAAAAGAGAAAAAGACATTACAAATAATGTTATGCCAATTTCAGTGAATGAAATTCCTTGAAAAATATAGCTTACCAAAATTGACACAATAAGAAAGAGCAATTAGAATATTATATATCTGCTAAAGAATTTAAATGTTTTATTTAAAACCTCTGTGCAAAGTATACTCCTGGTCTGGGTGGTTTCTTTGGTGATTTGTAGCGAATATTAAAGCAAGTGATAACTCCAATTTTTATATACTCTTCCAGAATATAAAAAAGATGATAGCCTTCCTAGACTGTCTATGGGACCAGCATAATCTTGATAGGTAAATTAGTTAAGGAAATTGTAAGAAAGGAAAATTACAGACAAATTTGTAGCATGAATTACATATATGTAAATTCTAAATAATATATTACCAAATAGAATTCTTTGATATGTAAATGGAGAAGGTATCACAATCAAATGAAGTTTATTTCAGAAATGCTAATGATGATTTATTATGAATAAACAATATAGTTAACCACATTTGCAGAAAAGTGGAGATAAATAAAATTTTCTTAATGATTACAAAAACACGTTTGATAAAACACAATATTAATTCATGCCAAATCTCTTAGCAAATCAGGAAGTCAATTTGATGGTGAATTATTGAAAACTTTCTTCCTATGCTTAGGAGCATGATATGGATACCTGCTACTTCTATTAAAAGAAAAATGGAAATCTTAACCAAGGCAATAAGGCTATAAAAAGAAATTTTAAAAAGGCAGTTTGGAAAAGGCTGAAATAAAACTGTCACTCTTCATGGACAACATAATTGTACATAGAAAATCTAAAATAGAATCTAGAGACAACTACTAGAATTTATAAGTAAATTTGGCATGGTTGTTGGATCCAAGATCAATGTATGAAATCAATTGCATTTTTATGTATTGGCAACAAAAATGCAAATAAAATTAAAATTAAAAAGATATGATTTACATTAGCATAAAAACTTTCAAATCTAGAAATGTATTTAGTGATAAACATTTAAGATCTTTATGCTGAAAACTATAAAACTTTGCCAAGAGAAATTTTAAGAGCCTGAATATAGAGAGAGCCCCCCCCCCAATTTTTGTGGTTTAGAATTAAAATGGTCAGGATGTAAATTCTCTCCAAACTTATCTTTAGATTAAACACAATCCTGATTAAAATCTCAGCAGATTTTGTGTAGAAATTGATAAGCTGATTCTAAAATTCATATAAGAATGCAAAAGGCAAAACATAGTCAAGGAGATTACTTATAAAAAGAAAGATTATTTTGAGGACTTACTCCCTCAGATATTGAGAGATATCATAAAGCTATTGAAATTAAGAGAGATTGAATCTGCATAACAATAGATAAAAAGACCAGTGGAACAGAACAGAGAGTTCACATCTCTATAGTTATCTGATATTTTACAAAAGTGACACTGCTGTATAGCGCAGAAAGGATGACCTTTTTAAAAAATGGTGCCGTTATTTGGATATCCACATGGGAAAAATGAATCTTTATCTTACACACATCAATTCCAGTCAGATTGTAGATCTATAGGCAAAAGTTAAACAAATAAATGCTTTTAGGAAAAAAAACCACAGAAGATATATTTATTATCTCAGGTAGACAAAATTTTCTTAATTCAGATATAAAATGTACTAGTCATAAAATGTTCACTTGGACTACATTAAAGTTAGGAATTTCCTATTCATTAAAAGACACCATTAGAGTGAAAACATAAGCCACACAATATTGAGTATATTGTTAATAAATATAAAAAGACTCATATCCAGAATATATAAAGAACTGAAAATCATTGAGAAAAATTAAATAACACAATATAAAAATAAGCAGATGACTTAAAACAGTCACTTCATGAAAGAGGATATCCAAATGGTCAATAAATGTGAGAGCATGTTTAACCTCATCAGTCATCAGGGAATGTAGATTGAAATCACCATATGACACTACTACTCATTCATTGGAATAGCCAAACAAAGAAGATGGATAATACAAAATGTCAGTGACGGTATGCAACAAGTGAACAGTCATTCATTGCCAGCAGGAGTGTACATTGGTACAACCACTTTGAAAAAATGTTTGGAAGACTCTACTACCCATATACGTATCCTATGAGGCAGCAATTGCACTCCTGGGTATATACCCAATGCATGCACAGTGCACCCAAAATATACAAGGATGTTCATTGTATTACCTGAAATAGTTCCAGACTGGAACAAGATGTGTTCATCAACAAAAAATGAATACATAAACTTTGGCATATTTATACAATAAATACCATAAAGCAGTAAAAAATAATGAACCATTGCTACATGCAACAAAGGGTAAGTTTTCAGATGTTAATGTTGAGTTAAATAAGCCTGACACATATGACTTTATACTGTATTATTGTATTTATATTAAGCACAAAAATGTAGGCAAAACCAGTCTTTGTTTATGGAAGTCAAAGTAATGGCTAACTTTGGGTAGGTACTGTGATTGAGGTGGGTTGCTGGTAATGTTTTGTCATTCAGCTAAGTGGCTGTTTCTAAACTTTGTAAAAATTCATCAAGCTTTATTAAGATTTGTGCACCTTTTGCATGAATATTATATTTCATAAGAAAGTTTATAAAGCAGAATATGAACAGGGAAATGTGTGTGTGTGTGTGTGTGTGTGATGTGTTCAGTGGTCAGGATTGCTGACTGTTTCTGCACACTTTAGAAAAAGGAAAGGTGCAGGAGAGAAACAATTGAGCCCAATCGAGTTGAAAGTGAGGAAACCTACATAGGATTCATGAGGATGGATAGTCTGTCATGTGTTCTGTGATTTATAGCTCATAAAGGGCTTCTCTGTACATTAACTCAATTCCTCTTCACAACAACCTTTTGATGTAAAACTTAATTATTATCTCCATTTTGCCTTTCAGAAAACTGAGACTTACAGATATTGGGTGATATTTCTTTTCTTTTCTTTTTTCTTTTTTTTTTTTTTTTTTGGTGGAGTCTTGCTCTGTCACCCAGGCTAGAGTGCAATGGCATGACCTTGGCTCACTGCAACCTCCGCCTCCCGGGTTCAAGCGATTCTCCTGCCTCAACCTCCTGAGTAGTTGGGATTATAAGCATGCACCACCACATCCGGCTAATTTTTGTATTTTTAGTAGAGACGGGGTTTCACCATGGGTGATATTTCTAAGGAAGCAAAACCATGAAGTGTAGAGCCACCATGCTCTTTTCACTACACTGCTGTTAGAAAACTAGACATTTGGATGAAAGAATATGCTGTGATCTGAAGGTTTGTGTCCCTCCAAAATTCATGTTGAAACTTAAACTCCATTGTGGCAGGTTTTTTGTTTTTTTTGGGTTTTTTTTTTTTTTTTTTTTTGAGACGAAGTGTCACTCTGTTGCCCAAGCTGGAGTGCAGTGGTGTGATCTCGGCTCACTGCAACCTACAGGCATGTACCACCATGCCCGACTAATTTTTGTATTTTTAGTAGAGACGGGGTTTCACTATATTGGCCAGGCTGGTCTTGAACTCCTGACTTCGTGATCCGTCTCCCTCGGCCTCCCAAAGAGTGGGGATTACAGGTGTGAGCCACCGCGCCTGGCCTGTGGTAGTTTTAGGAGGTGAAGCCTTTTGGGAAGTGACTTAGTCATGCGGGCTCCACCCTCATAGATGAGATTAGTGTCCTTATAAAAGAGGCTTTGGAGAGCTGCCTGGCCCTTCATTCCTTCCACCATATGAGGACACAGCATTTGTCCCTTCCAGAAGATGCAGCAACATGGTGCCATCTTGGAAACAAAGAGTGAACCCTCACCAGGCACATTGGTCTTGGACTTCTCAGGCCTCAGAACTGTGAGAAATCAATTTCTATTATTTATACATTTCCCATTGTAAAGTATTTCATTATGACAGCAGGAATGGACTAAAACAGAATATGCTATATGCTATGTGAAATAAATTATTCCTCACAACTTTTCTATGAAATTGGCATTATCATCCTCAGTTTGCAGATGTGGTTCAGGAATACCAAATAACCTATGAACATACAATCTAGTAAGTGGCCAAGGCAGTATCTCAACATGTATCTGTTTCACTCTAAAGCTCATCTCTTTCTCTCAAATGTAGCTGCTAGCTGCTTATGTGTGGTATAAACGATTCAGCTGCAAGAACTCAGACAGCAGAAAGATCACTGCAGGGTGGGTCAGGGAGCCTTTGTAGAGGTGAAGGAACCCTTTGGAATAGATTTAATTAATGAATTAATTAATTTTTTCTCAACTTTTATTTTCTATTCAGGGAGTACATGCACAGGTTTGTTACCTTGGTATATCGCATGATGCTTAGGTTTGGGGGTACAAATGATTCCATCACCCAGGTACTGAGCATAATACCCAGTGGTTAGTTTTTCAACCCTTGACCCCCTTATTCTCTCCCACCTCTAGGAGTCCCCAGTTTCTATTGTTGCCATCTTTATATCCATGGGTACCCAATGTTTAGCTCCCATTTATGAGTGAGAATGTGCAGTACTTGGTTTTCTGTTTCTGCATTAATTCACTTAGGATAATGGCCTCCAGCTACATCCATGTTGCTGCAAAGAACATAATTTCATTCTTTTTATGGCTGCATAGTAGTCCACAGTGTATATGTACCACATTTTCTTTACCCAGTCCACCACTGATGGGTTGATTCCATGTGTTTGCTGTTGTGAAAGTGCTGCAATGAGCATGTGAGTGCATGTGTCTTTTTGGTAGAAAGGTTTGTTTTCTTTTGGATGTATACCCAATAATGGTTTTGCTGGGCCAAATGGTAGTTCTGTTTTAACTTCTTTGAGAAATGAGATGAGATTAAATAGGAGACCAAGATGTGGAAAGAACTCTGAGTTTGGGGGGAATGGAGGAAATCAAGAAAGTGTTGGAAGGCTCATTGGTCAGTGAGCAGCCTTGTTTGGCTGAAGTAGAGGGTTTTTTAAGTTCCAAGAAGTCACAGACTGTTTTGTGAATTGAGTTATCTCCAATGCTCAACACAAATTAAATGCTGGAGATAAATGAATAAACCGATTGGTTAGCATCAAAATTTGTGCACTTTTTAGAAACGTAACAGTTTATGGATGGCATAGTTCATTCAGTCCACTGGTAACACAATGAGGTTTAATTTGACACACTAGTTAAAAAACTGAGAAGTACCTAGAAAACGAGATGGTACCAGCTAAGCAAATTGAGAAAATATTCAGGAAAATCAGAGTGTTCCAAGTGTGACTGCTTTTGAGTCTTAAAGGTATCTGAAGGCACAGGGTGAATATGGCTTAGATGAGTGCCTATCCTGGGGCCAGCATCTGCAGATCATACTGAGAGTGCCTGCCCAACTCCTTCCATTTGGGACTTTTGAGCCTTTGTCCTTACTGTCAGACTGGTGCTTTTAGGAAACTTCTAGATAAGCTCTGTTTTCACAAGAAAAATAATTTGTTGGGATAATGATCTACACAATGCAACAGGGTATTTCAGGCACTACCTCCTGTTCGAAGGGAAAAATAGTGTTTCAGGTCACTCTCTAAGAATTTCTGTTTTTTGATCTTGCAGGAACACTACTCCCCAAATAGTTTCTGCCCATGGGATGTTGAGATTATGAATTTTCTAACCTCAGTGTTGCTGACACTTAGATCCATGTGCTTCTGGAAAGATTCATTTCTAAGCCATCACGGCTGATTGAATGATTGTATCCCCCAGGTGTTTAATAATGGATCCATGTCAATCCTAAAAGAAGTATCTGGTGGACTGCAATAAGGTTCTGCCTGTGATCATCTCCATTTTATCATCTGCTCATGAAGATGTGAAAGCCAAACTTCAGACAGATAATTAGAGGGTATTAATAATGCATATTGGATGAGAAGTTGTGACACAAAATTTTAATAGGCTGCAAAGATGTGCTAAAATTCACTAGGTATAAATGATGTCATAGGTTCAGGTAGATATTGAGACAAGTGTGAACAGAATACATGAGATTACACTGAAGTTCAATTAACTGCTGGTCAAAAACTAAAAACTAAAACAATGTATTCTGTAGTAAACACTTGCAGCCCTGTGCTCCCAGTTCACCTTTTCTAGAAGTTGCCCCTTCTCCTTGTCCAGATGGTTGCAAAAAATCACTGAAGTCACAACATGACCTGGTTCCTGGCCACATTTGATAGGTCCAGAAATTGATATTCAACTTAAGAATACGGATCTGTTCTGTTTATTTTAAAATCAGAACCAAGAATGGTAAGCTGGCCTGTCTGAAAGCCTGGACTCTAAGAAGTAAAGCTTTGGATTTATAGGCAGCCATGTCCCCTACCGCTGGCTCGGCAGAGGAATCTAGTCTTTGGAGAGAGGGCTGGACACGAGAGATGGAAAGAGACTCCTGTCTACATTTGGATCCCTCCGGTCAGTTGTTCCTGTGGCTCAGTTGCATTTCTCTTCCTTCGGTATTACTGTATTCTAATAACCTAATGGATCCTTGTATCTTCCCTTTCAACTCAAGCTAATTAAGTTTCTGTTGTTTGCAAAGCAAAATGTCCCAAGTCATAACACATGACTTAAGCTCCACCTGTAGTGCCCTGAATAAGGGTGGGGTAATCATAATACTAAATCTCCAGGTGGCCAAGTCTAAACTTTGCCTTGGCCACATAAATGTGGTCAGTGTGGTCATTTCCAGGCTCAGCTTTCTGAAGATGATGGTCGAGAGACAGAAGTCTCTGAGGAAGAGGAGGTAGCTCTTTAGAAATGTTTAAAGGGTTGCCGTGTATAAGTCAAAGTAGATGTTCTATGTTGCTCCAACAGACAAAACTGATACCAATAGTCAAAAGTTGCAATGCAGATTTTGACTGAATATGAAAATTGTTTTTGTAAGTATTAGAATTATCAAATAAAAGAATGGATGACCTAGTGAAGGATCAAGGTATCTTTCAATGGAAGGTTGGGTCAGAACTTAGATATACATTTATTTGGGAGTTTGATGAATAGATGTCTACTAATAGCTATCATTTATCAAAGGCTTTTTATGTGTGAAACACTGTGCTTGACATATGCTTTATATAAATTTACTCATCTTCATAATAATTATATGAATAGATATATTTTATACATTTAATAATAGTTGTCAAATATTATGTATAAGAACAATATTTTGGTAATTTTAAATGTAAAATTAAAAAGATAATTTGTTATGCTTCAATTGTAGAATTATGCTATGATTAATTCAGTCTTTGTAGTGTGGTAATTTTACCACTTCATGGCATTTTTGCTACTTTTAAGTTTTAAATTCTTTTATTGATACATAATTGTATGCATACTTATGGGGTAGATGTGATATTTTATTACATGCATAGAATGTGTAATGCTGAAATCAGGGTTTAGGGTATTCATCACTTTGATCACTTCTCATTTCTATGTGTTGGAAACATTTCAAATCCTCTCTTCTGGCTATTTTGAAATATACAATACATTGTTGTTAACTATAATCACCCTATTCTGCTATTGAATATTAGAACTTATTCCTTTTCTTTAACTATATGTTAGTTCTCACCAACCCACCTCTTTTCATCCCCCAGCAACACCCTACCAACACACACACACACACACACACACACACACACACACACACTTTCCAGTCTCTGGTAACTATCATTCTACTCTCTACCTCCGTGAGATCAACTTTTTTAGTTCTCATATATGAGCGAGAACATGCCATATGTATCTTTCTGTGCCTAGCATATTTCATTTAACATAATGACCTCCAGTGCTATCCATGTTACTGCAGATGACAGGATTTCATTTTTTAAGGCTACATAGTATTCCACTGTGTATTTTTACATATTTTCATTATCCATTCATTGACTGACGGTTATTTTAAATTAATGAATAATTCTCAATTTTGACTCAGTTCTATAGGATATAGTGGCCCTTCCAGATTTTCAAATAATACAAGCCACCACATTTTCATTTCCATTATGATTATTTCAGTTATATTTACCCGATTGCTTCCCATGTATTTTTCTGGATATAGTTGATAATGTCCTTTTGTTTATTAGATAGGAGGAAAACCAACTTTTATTGTCTTAATATTCTCTAGCTGTGAAGTTCAACTATTTTATCTTTCATAGGTAGGTAAGAACAGGAATAATATTTTCTATTTTACTGTTGATCACCATCCCAAAATCCTTAATATTATCTGCTCCATAAAAATTCCAAAAACCAACACTCAAGAGTTTGCTTAACATCAGACTGAATGAATAATTTCTTTGAAAAGATAACCCAATTTTGATATCTAGTCTGACCTATGATATTCTTTATAAAATAAGGAATTCTTATGTATCATACTGAATTCTAAAATATATGTTCTTGAGCTTCAAAATGCTTTCTAAAACTTTCTATTTAATTCTGCATTTTTTTTACCAGCTACTGTAAAAATTCTGCCACATCACATCACTGTTGCCTTACTTTGTTCATCCTTTTTTCCTAGTTTGTCTCACATTTTTTATCTCTATAAAATGTCAGTGAAGAGACTAAACATAAACATACAAAGATCATGGCTAAGCCAGATGCAGAGAGCCTGATAGTGAATGCCAGATGCCAGAGATTCTCTTCAATTTAAATATTCAGCACCAGGTGTTTCAGCTGACCTAACAAAAGAACACGTGTTCATGAGATACAAAGACAGAATTGGAGATACCATTTCCCATTTGGATAAAATTTAGTTATTTAATGAAAGCATGCAAGAAGCGTTTGAAATCAAGTAAAAATGAAATTAAGTTAAATCATTCATTCGCATCTATACAGAAAGAAAATGTTATTGCAATTTGTAAAATTTGTTTCAGAAGTAATTCTTAGAACAAATGCTAGTATTTATAATATCAGCTAGAGAAAAAAATCCTTTAATTATGCTTTAGTGGAAGCATAATATTAAGTCTGTTTCCAACTCCCTGAAGAGTGGCAATGATTAAGATAATCAATGTTTCCTAATATGGGTTAGAGTAGAAATACAATTTCTTATAAAATACATTGTATTCCTCGTTTTGAAAGATCTCATAGCTCAAATTTAAGTTGGTGCCTTTATAACTAGCTACAGTAAATAAGCTGGCCATGGACTTTGATCTTACACAGAAACTAATGACCTTAGGAGTATTCCAAGATGTTTTATTAACATAAGTGAAGTGAGTTAACATAGATGTGCTGCAATATGTGTTGTGATATGTGTTCACATACATGTGAAGCATATGTGTGTGCATGTAGTTGAGTACTTCTGTTGTCAAAGTGGCCACTGTCTTAGAAAGCAATCAAATGAGAGCAGAATGTTAACTTTACCATTAACTAAGCAAGACGACATTGCCATCACTTACATTTATTCCTTACAAGTTACTTTTTAAGTGTACAATAGAGGTTCATGAGGAAGTAACTCCTTAAAAATGTTTTAGACAATATTTAAAATATATATAGCAAATGAATAACTATATAGTCAATACATTGAAATCACACACTTGCTGTACAGTATTGCTTTGTAAGGGGTTGTATTAGTTTTCTGTCACTTCTGTAACCAATTACTACGAATTTGACAGCTTAAACAGTGCAGACTTATCATCTTAGGGTTCTAGAGAGTGGAAGTCCCACATGGGTTGCACTGGGCTAAAATCAAGGTATCTGTTGTGTTCTTTCCTGGATACTCCAGGGCAGAATCTATTTCCTTGCCTTTTCTAGCTTCTAGAGGCCACTTACATTCCTTGACTCATGGTCCCCTTCAACCATCTTGAAAGCCATCATCATTGCAACATTGTGCTTTTCTTTTGCCGTCACATCCTCTGACTGACTCTGCCTCCCTCTTCAACTTTTGTGGGCCTTCGTGATTATATTGAGCTCACTGGACAAATCAGCACAATCTTCCAATTATAATGTCAATGGATTAACAACCTCAATTCCACCTGGTCCCTTAATTCTTCTTTGCTATGTAAACACTTGCAGCCCTGTGTTCACAGGTTCTGAGGATTAGAATGTGAACATTTGGGGGCAACACTTATTCTGCCCATTACGAGGGGATTTGGGGGGCTTCACCATCCAAAAAGCAGACTTTTGCATAGTTTCTTTCTTTTTAAGACAGCAGCCCATCTTTTGCTACTCCTGGTGTTTGGACTCTCTTGATTCAATTTCTCTTCCTGTCTTCTGCTATTGCAAAGGAAGGCCATAGTCTAACTGCATGTGGCTGAGGAGGAAACCTTGGGGTTTATCTCTTTCTTGACCAACTCTTCTCTTTTCTGTCCCATTCTATTTCCCTATCTTTAGCAGTGCCATGTCCTCCCAATTTTGAGGCTCTTTAGGGTTCTAGCCTGTGAATTAGTTTCCAAGCTTGGCCACTGAAAGAAGTTTCATTTTACTTAACAGCATTTTTTGCCCACAATTTTTCTCTCTCTAATTCTCTTGTTTCTTATGGATAAAAAATTAATTGCTATAATTTTAGAAAGGTTTCAGGAGAAAGTAGAGACATACATGTGTGTTCCATCAGCCAGATAAGCAAATAACCAGAAGTCTAAGATACTTATTTTTTAGAAGACAAAGTCCTAAGGCTGACAAGTAATTTGTCTAAGATCACAAAGACAAATAAATTGGAACCAGAATTCTATTCTAGGCTTTTCTGATCTTTGTTTTGGGAGGATGATTAGATGCAATAAACTTTAAGGTCTCTCTTTAATATAATATATTAAAGATACAGTAAACCACGGTGATTCTCAAGATTTATTGTCTGTCTCAGCTGAGAAGCAATTTGTATTATACACATGCCATATAGTTCCTACAAGATTTTAATTAGCTTGAGAAATTTATATGTCTTCATAACTCATATTGTATCATATACATGATGGTGACCTGATAAATATTATAAAGAAAGAATATGAATGCTTATTTGCCCAACAGAATTGATCTTCAGAGTTTCCTAACCTGTAATCCTAGGATCTGGCCTAGGGCTCGGATTAAACTCCTGATATAATGTAATGGTAATTCCACAGCAAGATTCTTCACTCGAATCAGCTGTCTGCTCACATTTAGGAAATTTTTAAAAATTTCCTAAATGACAGCATCCCTGATCCCAAAGCTCTTATAGAAGCACATTTGAGATAAGATGGCCAAGGTTAACTGTGTGTATTATTACTGCTGGGCAGCTATTGGCATAGTATCTAAATTTCAGGTAATTGTTTTGATTAACACATTTGATATTTGGAGAACATTAATGGGAGTCATCAATGTTAGTGATATTTTCTTTGTAATCTCCTAGCAGGCATAGTGGAGATAGTGTTTAGGCTGAGCTATGACCTTCACTGCTTTAAGAATTAAAAAGTTTGCAGTGTCAAGGGAATGAGAAGACAAGCCATAGACTAGGAGAAAATATCTGCAAAAGACATATCTGATAAAGAACTATTAGACAAAACATACAAGAAAACTCTTAAAACTCAACAATAAGAATACAAACAATTTGGTTAAATAGTAGGTAACAGACCTTAACAGACACCTCACCACAGGATATATTCAGTTGGAGAATAAGCATATGAAAAGATGGTCTACATTTTATGTTATCATGGAAATGAAAATTAAAATGACAAAGAGATATCACTATGCACCTATTAGAATGGCCAAAATCCAGAATGCTGATAAAACCAAATGCTGACAAGGATGTGGAACAACAGGAACTCTCATTCATTGCTGGTGGAAATACAAAATGGTACATCACTTTGGAAGACAGTTTGGCAATTTCTTACAAAACTAAACATGCTCTTACCATATGATCCAGCAATCATGCTACTTGGTGTTTACACAAAAGAGTTGAAAACTTATGTCCACACAAAAACGTGAACATGGATGTTTATAGCAGCTTTATTCATAGTGGCTCAAACTCAAAGGCAACCAAGATGTCCTTCGGCAGGTGAATGGGTAAATAAACTCTGGTGCATCCAGACAATAGAAAATTATTCAGTGCTAAAAAGAAATAAGCTGTCAAGCCATGAAAAGACATGGAGGAAATTTAAATGCATATTACTAAGTGAAAGAAGCCAATCTGAAAAGGCTACATACTGTGTGATACCAACTACAGATGCTCCTCTTCTTACTATAGGCTACTTCCCAATAAACCCATTGTAAATTGAAAATATCCTAAGTCAAAGATGGCTGTTTTTGTTAGACGTGATGGGATGGGAAATCACAAGACACAATACCCAAAAAACGCTGGCAAGACAGTACACTTTAGAGCATCGATTGTTTATCCTCGTGACGGCGTGGCTGACTGGGAGCTACTGCTCACTGCTGTTTTCTAGTGTGGCAAGAGCAGCAACAGAGAGTCTCCTATCATGTATTGCCAGCCCAGAAAAAGATCAGAATTCACAATTTGAAGTAGAGATTCTACTGAATGCATATCACTTTTGCACAATGGTAAAGTTGAAAAAGAGTAAGCCAAACCATCATAAGTTGGGGACCATCTGTATATGACACCCTGGAAAAGGAAAAACTACTCAGATAGGAAAAAGATCAGTGGTTGCCAGGGGTTGAGGAGGGGATGAACAGGTGGAGCTCTGAGGATTTTTAGGCAGTGAAAATACTCTGTATGATGCTATAACTATGGATAGGTATCATTACAGATTTCTCCAAACCCATAGAATGTACAACACAAGAATGAATCATAATGTAAACTATGGACTTTGGGTGATAATGTTTCAGAGTAGGTTCAGCAATTGTAAAAATGCACCACTGTGGTGGGGGATGTTGATAATGGGGAGGCTATGCATGTGTGGAGGTAAGAAGTATAGGGGAATTCTCTGTACCCTCTGCTCAATTTTGCTATGAATCTAAAACTGCTTTAAAAAATAAAGTCTATAAAAAAAAGGATTACAGTGCCCCCCTCCCATATATTATTTAAATCACAAATTTTTAAATTACAATATCCTTCATATGTAATTCAAAATTGGTACAATACTAAATTGAAAATTATTTTTAAAAATTTCCTAAATGACAGCATCCCTGATTTTGGGAGGAAATAGCAAATTCTTTTTTTTTTTTTTTTTTTTTTTTAGACTGAGACTTGCTCTGTCACCCAGGCTGGAGTGCACCTACCGGATACTGGGATTACAGGCACCCCCATGATCCCGGCTAATTTTGTATTTTACAGAGACGGATTCCCATGTTGCCCAGGCTATGTGTTCCGCCCACCTTGACCTCCCAGAGTGCTGTAATTACAGGCGCGAGTATTTCCACTGAGCCCAGCTAGCAAATTCTTTCAAAGAATATTTTCACTCTCCTTTTTCTGTGGGTGCTCCTGCTTACGGCAGCTTGGGCTGCTGCCTTTTCGGTTACCTGAGGTGGGTAGTGGAGATTCCCAATTCCCATATCCCTTTTCTTTCCCCAGTGATTCCTTCGGTCCCCATGGCCGGGACACATGGAAAGGTGCAAGATATGAAAACCCCCGCCCATGGTGAGGGACCTGTTTGGGCCTCGAGATCCATTTTTTTTTGGTTCCTCAAGTTTCTGGTGAGTTTGACAAGTCTTCAGAGGTCCCTGCCAGGGTGGCACATGAAGTTTTTGACAGATGGGTGTGAATTTGAGAGCTATCCTCTCTTGTCTAGCGGGGTGAACTTAGATAATTCATTCTATGTCTTCGAATCTTGGGTTCTTTTGTAACATTTCTTTTAAAGCTTTTGTAATATGCATAAAATACCAACCTCTTAGGGAGAATGCCAGGAAGAAATGGCATGACACACAGAGGAGTTAGTGCAGTTCCTTCAGTAAGTATCATTTCCACTCTTCCCTTTCCCAACTCCATCATAAAAAAGGTGGCCCTGGTGATCATAATAGGGCACATTTTATAGTAATTTACACATTACAAAGCAATTGCATACACATTGGTAGCATTATCAAATATTAGTATTTGAAGGCAACTGGAAAATCTAGCTCTTATCAATAAATAACTTAATCCCAAGAAACCTCATGTAATTTATCCCAGGTCACGCAGCTAGGTAAAGGCACAAGTGTGATTGAAAGCATGGGTGATATTCTGCTCCTAAATATGCTTTTTGATATATCTTATCCTTATTGCATATGTAATATCTTAGAATAATAGCTGCTGTGTATAATCACCTACCAAAATGCCACACAAGTTCCCCAATATTTTATCATCTAATTCCTACAACTATCTTCCAGGGTGAGTACTACTATTTTCTCGTTTAAGGAATCACAGAATGAGGGCTCAGACAAGTTGAGTACCATCTACAAGGTCACCTAGCCAATAAGAAGCAGGGTAGAAATGGGTCTGACAAAGAAGTTTATGCTCCCAACACTCAAGTTTGTTGTCTAGATGGGGTTATTATAGGACAAGGCAGATGGAATTAGTTGAGCTGTTCAAATCATCTCTGCGAGTGACTCCCTGCGATTGGTATTTATTGCTACGAAACATGGCAGTGGAGTGTGTATATGCTTTGTAGTTAGACTTCAGTTGGAATCCAAATTCTAGAGAAGGTGGCCTGTCAAGTGGAATGATTGAGCATGGACTTTGCTGTCAATCTGACCTGTGTCCAAGTCCCTGTTCTGGTACTCACTAACTGTATGACCTTGGGCAAGTTCTTTTCTTCTCTAACTTCTGTCTGTGAGATGGGATAATAACAGCATCAATCTCCTTGTGTTGTTCTAAAGAGGAAATGAGAGATATTGTTTATAAAGTGTACACACAGAACTTTGCACAGTACTTGCTACCTAGTGGGTGCTTACTAAATGTTAGCTTTTCTTATTATTGTTTCCTTACTGTATACACAGTACTTTGCACAGTACTTGCCACCTAGTAGGTG